>NW_019396118.1:151058-291164 GCF_000591075.1 Eurytemora carolleeae | reverse complement strand
AAACCATCTCAGTTTAGATTTGAAACCATCTCAGTTTAGATTTTAAACCATCTCAGTTTAGATTTTAAACCATCTCAGTTCAGATTTTAAACCATCTCAGTTTAGATTTTAAACCATCTCAGTTTAGATTTTAAACCATCTCAGTTTAGATTTTAAACCATCTCAGTTTAGATTTGAAACCATCTTAGTTTTGATTTGCAACTCATTTTAGATATTGAATCAACCCAGATTAGATTAGAAACCAACACGTTTTAGATTAGAAACCATCTCAGTTTAGATTTGAAACCAACTCAGTTTAGATTTGAAACCATCTCAATTTAGATTTGAAACTAATTTGAAATTAATTCATTTTAGATTTGAAATCAACTCATTTTAGTTTTGAAACAAACTTGGTTTAGATTTGAAACAAACTCATTTTAGATTTGAAATCAAATCTTTTTAAATTTGAAATCAACTCAGTTTAGATTTAAAACCATCTTGGTTCAGATGTGAAACCAACTCAATTTAGATTTGAAACCAATTCAGTTTAGATTTAAATCCATTTCATTTTAGATTTGAAACCATCTCAGTTTTGATGTGAAACCAACTCAAATTAGATTTGAAACCATCTCAGTTTAGAATTGAAACCAACTCGTTATAGATTTGAAATCAGCCCTATTTAGATTTGAATCCATCTCATTTTAGATTTGAAACCATCCCAGTTAAGATTTGAAATCAACCCAGTTAAGATTTGAAACCGTTTCATTTTAGATTTGAAACCATCTCAGTTTTGATGTGAAACCAACTCAGTTTAGATTTGAAACCATCTCAGTTTAGATTTGAAAGCAATTCAGTTTAGATTTGAAGCCATCTCATTTTAGAATTGAAACCAGCTCGTTTCAGATTTGAAATCAGCCCTATTTAGATTTGAATCCATCTCATTTTAAATTTTAAATCCACTCAGTTTAGATATGAAACCAACACAGTTTAGATTTGAAACCAACTTGGTTTAGTTTTGAAACGTCTCAGTTAAGATTTGAAATTAACCCAGTTTAGATTGTAAACCATTTTAGTTAGTTAATACCAACTCAGTTTAGATTTGAAACCAACGCAGTTGAGACTTTAAACCAACTCAGCTTAGATTTGAAACTATCTCATTTTAGATTTGAAACTGACTCAGTTTTGTTTTGAAACTATCTCAGTTAAGATTTGAAACCATCTCAGTTTAGATTTGAAACCAACTCAGTTTAGATTTGAAAACATCTCAGTTTAGATTTGAAACTAACTCAGTTAAGATTTGAAACCAACTCAGTTTAGATTTGAAACCAACTCAGTTTGGATTTGAAACAAACTTAGATTTGAAAGCATTTCAGTTCAGATTTGAAACCAACTGAGTTTATATTTGAAAACATCTCAGTTTAGATTTGAAACAATTTCAGCTTAGATTTGAAACCAACTCAGATTAGATTTGAAACTATATACACCATAATTTAAGTTTAGATTTAAGACAACTCAGATTAGATTTCAAACCACTTGTGAATTTCGAAATGTTCGTGCTCGGCACCCTTAATGTTTAAAGCTGCATTTCACAGCCAAAATCATATCTAGGTCTAACGCAGCCGCATGCAATAAAATCTTCCAAGTAATTTCTATTTTCTTTTTCAGCAAGAACAGTCGGCTCTTGACAAAATCAAGGCTTCAGGAAACAAGGGAGTTGTCAAATGCAGAATCTGTAAAGAGGACCATTGGACCACACAGTGTCCTTACAAGGACACCCTTGGACCACTCAAGTAAGTACTATTGGACCACATAGTGTCTTTACAAGGACACCCTTGGACCTCTCAAGTATGTACTATTGGACCACACAGTGTCCTTACAAGGACACCCTTGGACCACTCAAGTAAGTACTATTGGACCACACAGTGTCCTTACAAGGACACCCTTGGACCTCTCAAGTAAGTACTATTAGACCACATAGTGTCCTTACTAGGACACCCTTGGACCTCTCAAGTAAGTACTATTGGACCACACAGTGTCCTTACTAGGACACCCTTGGACCACTCAGGTAAGTACTATTGGACCACACAGTGTCCTTACAAGGACACCCTTGGACCTCTCAAGTACTATTGGACCACACAGTGTCCTTACTAGGACACCCTTGGACCACTCAGGTAAGTACTATTGAACCACACAGTGTCCTTACAAGGACACCCTTGGACCACTCAAGTAAGTACTATTTGACCACATAGTATCATGTACTTGCACCAGATATCTCTATTAAAAGATATTTATTTTACATATTTTGTTAACATATTTTACCCTTCCAAAGAGTTATTCTAGTTTATCATTTTGAAGATGAAACCCTACCGATATCCAACTCTAGTAAAACTTGTATCATTACTTATTTTGGTGTTAGGGTTATCTTAGACACACTTTTTGCAAATTGTGTAAGGAGGACATTTCTCAAAATGTATTTGTCAATGAAACTGTTAATAAAATGGGAAGAATAAATCCAATTTCGTATAAAAGATAGCTAGATAGCAGAAAATGATATACTAACTAGGATTGTTCATCCTGATCTTAACTTTGAACTTTTCAGGGAGAGTTTGACCACACCAGTTGACCGTGACGGTGCAGATGGAGCACCCGCTGCTGCTCCTGCTGCCACAGCTGGCGGCAAATATGTTCCTCCCAGCAAGCGTGGAGCTGAAGGAAGGATTGGGCTGGGAGATACCATGCCGGACCGTCGTAGAGATGACACCGCGGCAATCAGGTCACTTTGCTCTTCAGCCATTTTTATTTTATTTTTATTATTTTAAAGAATTTAGTAGACATCACCACTTTCTTAGAACAATTCTGGCAATGAATTTTTTTATGCTGTGCCAAAAAAGGAACAATTAGGGGAATAAAAGGAGGGACATGAAAGAGGAAGAAGGACAAAACTATTGAATATTTCCAATAACTTGAAGGACAACATTCTACCTTCTAATAAAGTTACTGAACCAACATTTTCTAGATTAAAGGTGAAAAAACAAAAAAATTCATGTTTTCCATTTTTCATTTGTGGATTCCATTTTTCATATGTTGGCAACTCATGAGACAGACCAAAAAAATGTTTGTTTCAGGGTGAGTAACATATCTGAGAACGCCTCAGAGAATGACCTCCAGGAGCTGTTTAAAGCCTTTGGTCATATTGCCAGGATATTCCTCGCCAAGGACAAGGTTTCAGGACTCTGTAAGGTAAGCTACTTATTAATTCATTCATTCATTCATCCTTTCATTCATTCATTCATTCATTCATTTATTCACCTATATATTAGGAATAGGGTTAACCAATGGGATGCTTATTTCCTTTAACGCCAACCTAGTTTTATTGAGATAAAACCACTCCTGACCAATAAGGAATCGCTAATATCTTTCAGGCTCTCAGATCGTCATTGCTCAATTGAATAATGGTTCTCATTTGTCATGAATACTGATTGAGCAACAGTTAAACGTTTTACTATTCGAAAGAAAATTTGGAAAATACTTCACCCAAAAAAATCTAAATTTTTGTTGTGGATTTTAGTTACAGATATAGATTGTAGATACAGATGAACAAATTATTTTTGATTGATTGATTGATTGATTGATTGATTGATTGATTGATATATAAATATCCAGGGATTCGCCTTTGTTAACTTCTACAAGAAGGAGGATGCGGCGAAGGCGATTGCTACCCTCAACGGCTACGGCTACGATCATCTTATCCTTAGCGTGGAATGGGCTAAACCCTCAACTGATCGTTAATTTGCCATCTTCAAATAAAAAATTCCACATTTATTGTGTTTGTTGAATAGAAGAGACCAGGGTTTAAGTATCACATGTTTGATAAATTTAACAATTATTCTTTTCTTAGAACTGTTACCACTTAGTTCCAAGTTGAAGTTTTTTAGTTAGAATTTAAAAATATTTTACGATTTTCAAGAGAATTGGTATGTAAGAAATTCTATACATACATTTTGGAAAATACAATTTTTCAAAATTTCTACAATTTCTACAAACCGGTTTTTATGACGATTAAATTTAATTAACGTGACTAATGCAAACGAAAAAGATATTTGGGCAAAATATGACTTTATGGGTATTAAAAGATCTGTCTTGGAACACAGAATTTAAGAACATTGTAATCGTACTTTGTTCATAAACAAATAAGTTAACGGCAAAAAACGGTTTTAGGAGGGAAATTTTGACACGAGTTCAAAAATAACCCGTTTAGGCCTTAACTCGACCAATTTTTAATCGAAATTTTTTGAAAATTTAAATTTAAATCAGCGGCCTTAGGCGGATCCTTTGTTATACATTTAAGCTTGTTCTGAAGATTTAAAAAAAAAAATTTTCTTAAATTTAATGCTCATTACCAATCCGGTTGAAGCAATTAAGATTTTGAAAATGCTTTTAAAATGAACCTCCCTTACTCAATTTATATATTTATATTTACATTTTGTTTAGGTTTCACGAGCTGGTAAATATTTGAAGAATAATCAACTTGTAAACATTAGTTCATTCACGGCTGCTAGGAATCTCATTCATTTATTCATTTGTTAATCCTTTCACTTCTTAATGATTTTGATAAATGAACGTGGTTACAGGAATTTACAATTTATTCCTCTTTCACTTCGTGCAAACATTTATAGAACTGACATTCGTGTGATAAAAAAACTACATCAATATTAAAAACATTTAAATCTAGATAAGCTAATCACACACAAAATTCTAATCTGTTCTAGTTTCTGCTTAATAAAGTGTTGTCAAATTCTTTTTATCATCAAATAGAGCCATTCGGGACAAAATGAGCCAAAAATATCCCTTCATTCATATTTAAGTTTTCTTAAATTTATCATCAGTCAGTGTTTTGTTACTTTTTTCTCTGGATTTTTTAAATACCTTTTATTTTTCGTTCTTTCTTAAATTATTTACTCTCTTTCTTATTATATCATATCTGTTCGGTTCCATAGTAGTAAACCTATCGTGTAAGAATTCCCATTATTACACGGTTCAGGAGGAACAATTTTAATATTGTTCGCTTCCTTGCGTTTAAGAATGCTTATTCTTACACTGTATGTGTAGAATTTTCATTCTTTAACGCTCAGACCATGTAAGAATGGAAATTATTACACGGTCAGAGCGTGAAAGAATATTCATTCTTACACGCTCCTTATATTGATCTTATCAGTATAGATCAATATTGATATTAACTTAATTATTTTGTACTGACATCATGTACAGGGCAAACTCACCTTTTTCTTTTACATTAATACATGCAAACTTACCTTTTTTAACTTAAAAACAACATGCTCACTTACCTTTTTCTTTTACATTAATACATGCAAACTTACCTTTTTTAACTTAAAAACAACATGCTCACTTACCTTTTTCTTTTATATTAAAACATGCAAACTTACCTTTTTTTACCTTAGTAAAACATGCTCACTTACCTTTTCATGCTCACTTACCTTTTTCGTTTTTTGAAGTATTGATATACCTTAATTCAGAAATATCAATTTGAATCTCAACCCTAGTCCTGACAGAAGTGTGGAAATTAACATTTTCTGACCATTTCCAAAAATATGGACGATGCCTTTAGCCTTATATTAGACACTTTCATCAAACTGCCGAGTCTTAAAGCATACTGCCCGACTGCCTACTTTATAAATTTTTTTTAGTTCATCTTCATTTTAAACCAAGTTTGGTGAGATTTTGCAAATCTCTGCATACTTGTAATAGTATGGTCAGAGCTTTTCAGTCAGTCACAATATCTCGCATAATTCGAGATGATGAAGTGAAACCACAATCAAAACCAAAAAGAAGTATAAAAACTTATCATTGAAATGTTAGTGTCACACTTTTTATGGAGTCTTAGCACTCCATAGCAATGAAAACAAACCAGTAAATCTTGCTTCATGAATAAAAGACAAAGATCTTCATCAGTTTAGGTCGAACTGATTCTTACTAGATAACCTGCTTTTATCTCCTCTTTTTGGAAGATTTAGGATCTAATATCCAGAAAATGATTTCTTCTATAAATGAAGACACGATATTGTTCAGTAGATTAAGACAACCCACTACTATACCTTCTCTCCATCTAAAAAACTCAGGGCACATTTAACATGCTGTATCTAAATGTAGTATCAACTTAAAAAACGAGCAAAATCATTGGTAAACAAACAAACTAAACTAAGGAAACAATCACACCACATGCATTACTTTCAAATTAAGAACCAATTTTTACTTCTAAAATTTTTTTTTAACATTTTAACATTAGTAAAATAAAAAACAGTGTTAGTCAGAACCAGAGCATAAAACTTATTTGCAACCTTTCATAATGTGAACTCTTCCAACTTGAAATAGTCGGTTTTCACCAGAATTATTTTTTAATATAATTTCTTGGGTATGTGCCCATGGAACCTCACAAATATGATATAATAATAATCTTATGAGGATAAAAATGTAATAATGGTATTCTTAAACTCGATGAAATAATCTTGATGCATTCTTTAACTCAGGCCTGCGGCCTTCGTTAAAGAATACATCAAGATCATAAGATTATCATATTCTTTAAAATTTTTTCTTATTTTCATTTAATTATTATTTTTCAACGAACTATTTATTACTGCATTCGTCGATCTTTGCAATCTTTTTATACACTCGTTTTTCAGTTTTCATCAGTTTTTCTTAAAATAGTTTTTCCATTTACCCTTGAAACTTTTATCTGATCAATAATGTGCAAAATATCGTCATTTTTATTACTAAGCAAGTTATTATATTAGTCACAACAAAACAGAAAACAATTGAAAAAAATTCTTTTTCAAGAAAAACCATAACATTCATACTTGATCAGGAAAGGATTTAAGTTTTAAAAGATTATTTTAAATGATTTGATGAAGGAGTAACCAAAAAAAGTTGTGGGACAAGACCTGCTGTATGCTCAAACCTCATTTTCAGAAAAGATAAATGACGAAAGAATATTCCAGCGAATGACAAGTAGCAAGTTTAGGGAAGCGCTGACCCATTATTTCACTGATTGTTGGGATTGATTGTAAAACCAAAAATGTAGATTCTATGTTTTTAAAATTAATTTCCCGCATTATTTAAATTTTTAGGATTTTTTATTACACCTAATCCCCCCCCCCTCCCCCGCCAAAAAATGCATCTTTATTTTTTACAACTTGTGATAATTATGATAGACTTATAATTCGTTTGTTATTAAAATTGTGATTGCACGTAGATGGATGGACCTATGGACTGAAATATTTGTTACTAGCTGAAGGGCCCAGCGTTGCTCGTGGAATTATTTTCAATTTCGATTTTTTTAGTCTTAAACACGACCCATGAGTGTCCACAAAAAAATTTAGCCCAATCGGTCCAGCCGTTTGGACGGCTATAGACAACATTTATATGAATGTCTTTTTTAATTATGTATATTGATTGATTGATTGATTGATTGATTATCTCTGTTTCAGATCTAAACTATCTAAAATGCCTGAACCTGTATCTTTTAGTTGGGCAGAAGAGGTGGAGAACTCAGATAAAACTATCCTTCCTCAGTCCAGGTTAGAATCGGTTTCATTCTTTCTAGTGCTTGATTTTGATGCGGATCCTGCACTGGAAAGAAATGGATCCGGATCCAGGTCATTAAAGATTTACTAAATTCTTACAAAGAAGGATTGTCAATTTGTTTGTCTTCGTTTTTCGCTTATTTTTATGTTAAAACTTGATGAACCATTTAGAAATTTAGGTTTTGAGATTAAAAATATTTTTTTAATGCAGTTTTTGGTGATATTTTGACCCTAGGCCCGGGATCCGTGGATCCGCATATTTTTGCATATCCGCACTGCTTCTCCCTAGTGCTTAGGATCCGGATACGCAACATTTAGGCTTCTTGGATCTGTATCCGCAACGATTGCGGGGATACACGTATACATCCGGATTCAAAGGATACCATTCTAAGCCTTTAAAAACTCGTGTCTCTGAAAACCCATATCTGAACTGTTGACTAAAGAGAGAATGTTATAAATCTCCTGATCTCTGAATAGCTCATTAAGTGTTTGCAAAAAAGAAGAAAAATAATTTGAAAATGCTTCTTTGTTAGGGAAATCAGTAAATCTTAAAGAAAGTTCATGACCTGGATCCAGATCCACATTACGAACATTGTCAATCTTAATATAAAAATTAAGTCTCAGTGTTTTATATTAAGATTAAGAAAAGTTTAACTTAATAAAGTAATAGTTCTGATATAGACTAACAATGTAGTTTCTCCTTTTTTTACAATAACATTTCTATCTTAATTAAAATAATATATAATTTTTTTATATCCTTGCGTTGTTAAGGAAAAAGAAATTTGTTTCAATTTTCCTGAAGTTTTCTGTACGTTATGCGGAAAATTAAAATTTTGGAAAAGCATTCTAGAATTTTCCGTTTCCGGTAAAAATTGTTTTTGAAAATATAATAATTTCTGTACTATTGTGCATCATTCCCGGAGATATACTGCGTAACTTAAGTATCTAAAACTTAGGATTTATGTATGGTTCAAAATTATAATTTTTTCGGCTTACCCTTAGAATTTACTTTAAAATAATATAGTTTTATTAAAAAGTCCAAACTTTTTTTGTTTGTTTTGAATAAGATTTTATTCATTTTTCATCAGAACACCTCTAGGATATGTAACTCCTTTATATTTAATATTTAAGTCTTTTTCAGAGAAGTCTAGTAGCTTATTATTTTAATTTTTATAAGAAATAAATATATTCATCATAAAATTAGCATATTAAATTTTATGCTAAAAAAAAAAATTTCAAAATAAAAAATGTTAAGGTACTGATGTACAGATGTACAGATGTAATTTGAAGTAACTATTTATTTATGACGTGGCATGTTATTATTTAATCTTTATTAGATCAGCGGGAAGATATCGTCCTAAACTATTATAACTTAGATATCGTCCTTGTTTCATCTTAAAAATTGTTAAATTCTGTTAATTATGTTCTTTAATCTCTGCTGCATAAAATCCTAAGCACTGATTTTTAGATAGAAAAACGAATATATTTCATCCTTCCTGCTGTCCACAGGGTACCGTTAAGAATCGGGCAGTTTTCTTTAAAAATGGGAAATTACATGAAATTATTTGAAAAAACTAGCTGAAGTGCCAGGCCAGGCCTTGCCCGTGGAATTTTTAAAAATCGAATTAAAAAAATGAATTTGTTTAGCCAATGTCACTTATTAGCTACTTATGAGTGTCCACAAAAAAATTCATCCCGTTTGGTCCAGCCGTTTTGCCGGCAATAGGGAACATATATACGAATGTCTTGTATTATTATATAGTTAGATTTAAGTGTTAAATATTTAATCCAAGAAATGTATTATTTTAATAATTAAAATTGATTATTACGTGTTTAGGGAGGAGATCAAAGGAGACACTAAGACTGTCACCGAGTTTGCGTTTAATGAGGTGAGATTTTGTCAGGGATTTGAGATCATCTGGAATAAGGGCGTACGAGAGCATTTGTGTAAGGGGAGGGGGGCAATTTTGTGCCCCTCTCTTGGCAACATTGTGCCCCCCCCCTTAAAAACCCTCTTTTTTTAAAAAATATTGATAACTTTTTAAACTACGTTAACTATTCGATCATATACATTATACACACTTCCAAATTACAAGTGTTAATGAATTACTTTTGTAATTTTCTTAAGTGGACATGTGAAGTTTCATTTTTGGAATTTACTTGTTGTTGGAGAGAGCTTTTTAACCTGTTGGAGAGAGCTTTTTAACCATAATTTTAGGATTTGTTTTGAAAATTTGCTTTACCAAAGACGGCTTTTCTAACAGTAAAGACGACTGTGGTAGAATATTTTTGAAAAGCGTACTAAAACTACGGATAAAAAGTTCTAGCTCCAATGAACACTAAAATTCAAAAGGTAAACTTCACATGGTCATTAAATACATTGTTGAAATCTCTAAAAAAAGAATTGCAAAAATCTGAGGATACCCTACATAAAAAAGCGAGGTCAAAAAATATTAATACAATTTTTGAGCAAATGCATTTAGTAAAAAATAATTATTAGAATTTAATCTTTTAGTAAGTAGTAAAAAAAATGGCGTTCAAATTAGCTTGATATCCTAATTAACAAAAAGGTTACGACCAGTTAAAGCATGCGTGGTCAGGCTAAGAATTGCCTCGAGGCCGAAACTTTAGGAGGCTATAACTCAGTAACCAGAGGTCACAGGAGCCTGACATTCAATGTTTTCTCATAAGACGTCAGCAGCTGTGTGCAAAATTTAAAGATAACTGGCTGAGCTAATACAGGATGACCAGGACCCCCTTTCCTTTATTTTTCTTCCCTTCACACCTTTCTTCACATCTTTACAGATCATTGTCTACATTTATATATAAAGTAATAATCTGTTTATACCAATCATAACTCAGGAGCCCCTAGACCGATTGGGGAACTTGGGAGAACCACGGAAATATTCTTAGCTTGGTTTTGAGATTCTAAGTTAAATGGGTCCAATTTTATATTTAAAAATAGCTAAAATCGTTATTTACAAAGAAGCGCGGGTAAAAGGCGGGAGTAACTATAAGTACCCTGGGCTACGCTGGGTTCTCAAGCTAGTTTAGTATGATATATTCAGGATGGGAAGAAGGTGAAGATTGTCCGAACCTACAAGATCGTCAAGAAAATGGTTCCAAAGGTATGTTTATTTATTTGATTGATTGTCTGATATATACACTTATTTTAAAACTTCATCGTTTATTACGCTGCTGTGTAAATAAAAAATAATTAGTTTGATTGATTGATTTATTGATTGATTCATTCGTGGATGGATTATTTTATTTTGTTTTGATTTACAAAATGCTTCATTGATTTATTTAATTGGTGGGTTGTAGATTGATTGATTTCAAGGATTTCAAGGTTTTGGACTTTTTAAGGTATTAAATCTATAGTATTCTTGGATTGATTAATGATTATATGCTGATTATATTCTGTATTGTAAACTGAATCTTAAACATTTTATCGTTAAAAGGGGGGGGGGGGACAATTCGACACTTTGTGACCTCCAGGATCATCTTAGGTCAAGAAGGGGCCTTAGAATGGAATCGGAACACCCAACAACCTATGATTTAATACCTCACATGACTTATTTTTATTGATTTCATATTTTGACCTCCGGAGTAAATTGATATTTGGTGGTCACAACCTCCAGGATTATCTGAGATTAAAAAAAAGGCCTAAGAATGGAATCAGAACACCAGAAAAAACCTTTGATTTGATACCTCACACAACCCATTTGATTTAATATTTTGATCTTTTTAGAGGTCGTTATTGAAGGGAGGCCAAACTGGAGGTCAGATATATGTGTCAATTTCAGCACTTGATTATGGGTTAGCAAAAAATATGAACACGTCAAACACTGGATTCGTTGCTGCAACTATATTCCTGGGGTTCCTAGCTTTTGTTTGATATGCATAAAGCCATAGTTAAAACCTTTTCATTTTTGGAGGTCATTTAGGTCATTAGAGGTCATAAGAGGTCATTAGAAGGTCAAACATTGGACTTGTTACTGCTACTGTATTCCCTGGGTTCTTAGCTTTCGTTTGATATGCATTAAGCCATAGTTGAAATATTTTCTATTTGTGGAGATCATTAGAGGTCATTAAAATTCATTTTGATTTTATTTTAGGAATTTCGAACACTAATTAGGCGTGCAGCCAAAAAAATGGAAGATTTGAACCAAAAATGAAGGCAGGCCTCCCCCCCCCTACAACAACCATGCCAACTCCACCATCCCCTTTTCGTCGTGATCCATGTAGATGACTAAAAGTAGAGGTTGCATGCAAAATTTTAGCTTTCTATCTAAATATTTAGGACCAAACGCAGCAGTACAAAATTTGGTGGCACAAAGTGTCGAATTCCCCCCCCCCCTTTTTTTCTGTTGGCATTTTGTCTTGGCTGCTGAAAACATCCTGCGTGGATTTTTTCATGTCTCTAAAGAAATCAAAAGCCACTTCATATCTGAATTGATTCAATTCAGGTAATTGCAGCTAGGAAATCTTGGCCTAAGTTTGGAATGTCCAAGGGAGATAAACCAGGTAAAATATGATTGCCCGGTGGAGGTAATTATGGCCCTGGAGGTTGGATTTTATGAATTTGATTTCTGAAATCTTTAAACCATTAAAATTGTTCTAAACAAAGGAGCTTGTCTGTCAGCTTTAGTACTAATTTCAAGTAACGTTTTATTCAAAGAGGACAGACATGTCGGATTCACTTAACGGAACCCCTGAAACCGTTGTCTGATAAAAATGAAATATTCATGTTTATCTTTTTGGACTTGCGCTTTTTTTCTGCGGAAACAATGGGAGGGAGGGAGCTAAAAATTAACATTTTATATTTTCACATACAACGACATTTTGCATTAATGAAAATACGAACTTAAATATTTTTAACCCTATCTCTGCTGGAATACTTGAAAACCAGGATATGCTGGGGGGGGGACCCCCCCCCCCTCTAAATCCCATGTTTGACGTCCAAATATGACAAATGATACATCATTGGAAAGCTCTTGTGCTCTACATTTAGAATCTGCAAAAAAATTTGCAAATTTGCAAAAATTGATTTTTTTATCGCAACCCAGTTAAATAGTAAAAATGTTTGCAAAAAAAATTGTCCAAAAAATGAAAAATTATACATTTTTGAAAAGCCCTTGACCATGCCATTTAAAATATGCAAAAAATGTTGCAAAATTTTAAATAACCTTATCAAGAAAAACTAAAAATGTGCAAATTTTTTTTGACAGGTTGTTTGCAAATATTTGCAATCGTACACCACTGAAATGACTTTCCTTGCCTTACATTCATTGATTCTGATTATGTAAATTTGTTTCTTTCTTTGCCAAGTAATTAATTAATCCATAAATAGACTATTTAAGGCAGAAGACTTAATTTAACCTTGTAATCGTCATATTTTAAAAGTTAGGGGCCATCTTTACAGAATCTTCATTTGTGTCTGTCAATTTATCTATCTATGTATTTATCTATCTATCTATCTCTGTATCTAGGATCTAACCCCAAGACTACGAGAGTAGCAGAGGAGATCTATCTATCTATCTATTTATGTTTAGGACCGAACCCCCAGACTACTTGAGTAGCAGAGGAGATCTATCTATCTATTAATGTTTAGGACCGAACCCCCTTACTACTTGAGTAGCAGGGGAGATCTATCTATCTATTGATGTTTAGGACCGAACCCCCAGACTACTATAGTAGCAGAGGAGATCTATCTATCTATTTATGTTTAGGACCGAACCCCCAGACTACTATAGTAGCAGAGGAGATCTATCTATCTATTTATGTTTAGGACCGAACCCCCAGACTACTATAGTAGCAGAGGAGATCTATCTATCTATTTATGTTTAGGACCGAACCCCCAGACTACTATAGTAGCAGAGGAGATCTATCTATCTATTTATGTTTNACCATCTCAGTTTAGATTTGAAACCATCTCAGTTTAGATTTGAAACCATCTTAGTTTTGATTTGCAACTCATTTTAGATTTTGAATCAACCCAGATTAGATTTGAAACCAACACGTTTTAGATTAGAAACCATCTCAGTTTAGATTTGAAACCAACTCAGTTTAGTTTTGAAACCATCTCAATTTAGATTTGAAACTATCTTAGTTTAGATTTGAAATTAATTCATTTTAGATTTGAAATCAACTCATTTTAGATTTGAAACAAACTTGGTTTAGATTTTGAAACAAACTCATTTTAGATTTGAAATCAAATCTTTTTAAATTTGAAATCAACTCAGTTTAAATTTAAAACCATCTTAGTTCAGATGTGAAACCAACTCAGTTTAGATTTGAAACCAATTCAGTTTAGATTTAAATCCATCTCATTTTAAATTTGAAACCATCTCAATTAAGATTTGAAATCAACCCAGTTAAGATTTGAAACCATTTAAGTTTAGAGTAAAAACCAAATCAGTTTAGATTTGAAACCATCCCAGTTTAGATTTGAAACCAACTCAGGTTTAGATTTGAAACCATCTCATTTTAGATTTGAAACCATCCAGTTTAGACTCGAAACCATCTCAGTTCAGATTTGAAACCATTTCAGTTTAGATTTAAAACTAACTCATTTTAAATTTGAAATCAACTCAGTTTAGATTTGAAACCAACACAGTTTAGATTTGAAACCAACTTGGTTTAGATTTGAAACCATCTCAGTTATGATTTAAAATCAACCCATTTTAGATTGTAAATCATTTTAGTTAGTTAATATCAACTCAGTTTATATTTGAAACCGACTGTATGGATTTGAAACAAACTTAGATTTGAAATTTTTTCAGTTCTGATTTGAAACCAACTCAGTTTAGATTTGAAACCAACTCAGTTTAGATTTGAAACTATATCAGTTTAGATTTGAAACCTTAGTTTTGAAACCATATCAGTTAAGATTTGAAACCGACTCAGTTTGGATTTGAAACAAACTTAGATTTGAAACCATTTCAGTTCAGATTTGAAACCAACTGAGTTTAGATTTTAAAACATCTCAGTTTAGATTTGAAAACATCTCAGTTTAGATTTGAAACAATTTAAGTTTAGATTTGAAACCAACTCAGTTTAGATTTGAAACTATATAGTATATACACTATAATATAAGTTTAGATTTGAAACCCACTCAGATTAGATTTCAAACCACTTGTGAATTTTGAAATGTTCGTGCTCGGCACCCTTAATGTTTAAAGCTGCATTTCACAGCCAAAATCATATCTAGGTCTAACGCAGCCGCATGCAATAAAATCTTCCAAGTAATTTCTATTTTCTTTTTCAGCAAGAACAGTCGGCGCTTGACAAAATCAAGGCTTCAGGAAACAAGGGAGTTGTCAAATGCAGAATCTGTAAAGAGGACCATTGGACCACACAGTGTCCTTACAAGGACACCCTTGGACCACTCAAGTAAGTACTATTGGACCACATAGTGTCTTTACAAGGACACCCTTGGACCACTCAAGTAAGTACTATTGGACCACACAGTGTCCTTACAAGGACACCCTTGGACCACTCAAGTAAGTACTATTTGACCACATAGTGTCCTTACAAGGACACCCTTGGACCATGCACTCAAGTAAGTAAGTGTCCTTACAAGGACACCCTTGGACCACTCAAGTAAGTACTATTAGACCACACAGTGTCCTTACAAGGACACCCTTGGACCATGCACTCAAGTAAGTCCTATTGGACCACAGTGTCCTTACAAGGACACCCTTTGACCACTCAAGTAAGTACTATTGGACCACACAGTGTCCTTACTAGGACACCCTTGGACCACTCAAGTAAGTACTATTTGACCACATAGTGTCCTTACAAGGACACCCTTGGACCACTCAAGTAAGTACTATTAGACCACACAGTGTCCGTACAAGGACACCCTTGGACCATGCACTCAAGTAAGTACTATTGGACCACAGTGTCCTTACAAGGACACCCTTGGACCACTCAAGTAAGTACTATTGGACCACACAGTGTCCTTACAAGGACACCTTTGGACCACTCAAGTAAGTACTATTGGACCACAGTGTCCTTACAAGGACACCCTTGGACCACTCAAGTAAGTACTATTAGACCACACAGTGTTCTTACAAGGACACCCTTGGACCACTCAAGTAAGTACTATTTGACCACATAGTATCATGTACTTGCACCAGATATCTCTATTAAAAGATATTTATTTTACATATTTTGTTAACATATTTTACCCTTCCAAAGAGTTATTCTAGTTTATTATTTCAAAGATGAAACCTTACCGATATCCAACTCTAGTAAAACTTGTATCATTACTTATTTTGGTGATAGGGTTATCTTAGACACACTTTTTGCAAATTGTGTAAGGAGGACATTTCTCAAAATGTATTTGTCAATGAAACTGTTAATAAAATATGGAGAATAAATCCAATTTCGTAGAAAAGAAAGCTAGAAGTAGAAAATGATATACTAACTAGGATTGTTCATCCTGATCTTCACTTTGAACTTTTCAGGGAGAGTTTGACCACCCCGGTTGACCGTGACGGTGCAGATGGAGCACCCGCTGCTGCCCCTGCTGCCACAGCTGGCGGCAAATATGTTCCTCCTAGCAAGCGTGGAGCTGAAGGAAGGATTGGGCTGGGAGATACCATGCCGGACCGTCGTAGAGATGACACCGCGGCAATCAGGTCACTATGCGCTTCAGCCATTTTATTTTTATTATTTTAAAGAATTTAGTAGTCATCACCTTCTTAAAACAATTCTGGCAATGAATTTCTTTTTGCTGTGCCAAAAAAGGAACAAGTAAGGGAATAAAAGGAGGGTCATGAAAGAAGAAGAAGGACAAACCTATTAAATATTTCCAATTACTTGAAGGACACCATTTTAAATAGAACTTTTAGCTTCTAATGAAGTTACTGAACCTACATAATTTTGTAGATTATAGAGAGAAAAAAAATCAGGTTTTCCATTTTTCATTTGTGTATTCCATTTTTTTGTATGTTGGCCGCCCATGAGACAGACCAATAAAAAATGTTTGTTTTAGGGTGAGTAACATATCTGAGAACGCCCAAGAGAATGACCTCCAGGAACTGTTTAAAAACTTCGGTCATATTGCCAGGATATTCCTTGCCAAGGACAAGGTTACAGGACTCTGTAAGGTAACATCCATTCATTCATTTATTAAAATATATATATATATATAAATTATATTTATATTTCAAGAGTATTTTTTAAGTTTTTTATTGGCTGGTGGGAATAATTAAAAACATTTTATTTTTCAATTCCAAATACACTGGGGTTGGGGGTCCAATTTTTATCCATATTTATCCTGTTATCTACTAGTTAGATTTGATTAATTACATTCTATAAAAAATCATTAAAATCGAAAATTATTTTTGTAACCATGTTAAACATCATAAAAACTTATCGAGTTTAGAGGTCGCAATTTTTGTATATTGAATTATTTTATAATCTGTTCTCTTTCCGGGTATTTAACCAATGGGATGCTTATTTCCTTTAACGCCAACCTAGTTTTATTGAGATAAAACCACTCCTGGCCAATAAGGAATCGCTGATATCTTTCAGGCTCTCAGATCGTCATTGCTCAAATGAATAATGGTTCTCATTTGTCATGAATAATAATTGAGCAACAGTTGAACCTTTTACTATTCGAAAGAAAATTTGAAAAATACTTCACTCTAAAAAATCAAAGTTGTTGTTGTGGATTTTAGTTACAGAGAGAAATTGTAGATACAGATGAACAAATTATTTTTGATTGATTGATTGATTGATTGATTGATTGATTGATTGATAGATAGATTGATTGATTGATTTATTGATTTATTGATTGATTGACTGATTGATATATAAATATCCAGGGATTCGCCTTTGTTAACTACTACAAGAAGGAGGAGGCGGCGAAGGCGATTGCTACCCTCAACGGCTACGGCTACGATCATCTTATCCTTAGCGTGGAATGGGCTAAACCCTCAACTGATCGTTAATTTGCCATCTTAAAATTAAAAATTCCACATTTATTGTGTTTTGAAATTAGGCATTTGATCTATTCCAATTTTACTATATATAATAAGTACAATTGCTGCGCGCAGGCACATTGTATGCCTGGATCCTAAGTATAGCTTCAGTAAGGCATAAACCAACCATGGACGCTGATGTAAATTTACTTTGATTTCTTTCTTAATAGATGACATTCGTGTAAGTAATTATATGAAATTATTATAAAAATTGTTCTTATCAATGTTATATTGTTGCTATAATACTTCAATCTATTTCAGTTAAACATCCAAACTCTTCTACCAAGTAACATCATCTGAATAAAGAATTAAAGAAAACACAGTAAATTAAAGTGAGAGTAGTTTGAAACCGGTCATTCCAAGGGAAATCAATACATATTGTGTTTGTTGAATAGAAGAGACCAGGGTTTAAGTATCACATTTTTGATAAATTTAACAATTATTCTTTTCTCAGAACTGTTACCACTGTTCCAAGTTGAAGCTTTTTAGTTAGAATTTAAAAATATTTTACGATTTTTCAAGAGAATTGGTATGTAAGAAATTCTATACATACATTTTGGAAAATACAATTTTTCAAAATTTCTACAATTTTGGAGTAAATTGGTGTTTTCAGTAGAATCAATGTATGTAAATTTTCGATTTTTTTTTAAAATAGAAGTTCTACTTTGACTCCTTTGACAGTCTGTAAGAGGTATAATGGTAAGTGTATATAAAGTTTAATAGATAATAAATACGTAATTGTTGGCAGGTACAGACAAAAGTATGTATGAATGTTTATTTAGATGGAGACTGATGAAGGAATGATGATGTTGTGAATTTGTGTAGTAGATTGGATTGGGATTGGGATTGGGATTGGGATTGGGATTGGGATTGGGATTGGATTGGATTCTTGAACTGTTACACAAGGAAATTTTTGACAAATTTGACTGAGTATTGCATCTTGAAATATCACAAAGTCTAATGATTATTCAATTACTGACTCATTATACTAAATCCATCTTAAAATCACTCATTAACCAACTTTGTTATATTTCAAGATGCAATACACAGTCAAATTTGTCAAAAATTTCATTGTAAAACAGTTTAAGAATTCAACACACAAAATATTAATCTTAGGTAGGATTAAAAAAATGGTTTGAGTTGTGCTTTTTTGCCTGACGCAACTGGATTTTTTAAAATCACACTTTAAAGGCCCTAAATATACCATTTAAAAAAGTAGTTTTGCCCGGAAGAGTCAAATGTGGTGGTAAGGAAGGGGAAATAGTGGTGGCTTATGGCTGCCGGAAGAGAAAACGCTAATATGTGACACGAAAGGAAAAATAGTGGTGGCTCATGGCCGCCTGCCTTCCCCCGCTCGTATGAAGGATCAATGTGCATGCAAAACTATAGTTATCAACTTCTCAACATTTTGGTTTTAGAACTTGAATGTGCCTCAAAAATACGTATTTTTATGTAAAGGTAAAACTTTTAAATTCCAAAAATTAAGAAATGTTTGGATTTTTTCAAATTTAAATCTAGGTAAAGGCAAAGGCCAAAATTGTCTGATTTTTACGGATATAAAATGCGTATTTTTACCTAGGAAATGGTTACGAAAATACGTATGTCATGCATAAATATGGAAAATACGTATTTTTACGTATTCCAAACCTAAGAATACGCATTAATATGAATTTTAAAAATGGAATTTTAGAAACGCATTTCTTATAATAAATATTTCTTAAAATAAATCTGGAACATTTTCAATTGTTTATTAAGGATGATTATTGCTGGATACTGTTTTTCAACAGCATGATTTCGGATTAACCATAGGGATGTCAGTTCTCTACCTGAGTGCTCAGTTATCTGTGCTGTACACTTACAACTGCTCAAGAAAAAAGTTATATTTTTATTACAAATTAAATTGAATTAAAAGTTATATTTTTATTACAAATTGAAAAAATAAGAATGTATGTTTCTGTAGTTTTAGGTTTTTATCAAGTTTTGCGGATAAAACCATAGATTAATAACAGTACAGATAGAACTCTAGATGTCGTCTTTACAAGATTTAGGGGCTTGCGCGATTCTCTCTCTGTCTTTTCATGCAACGCGGCATGCGCGTAACGCATTGGGCCTTTGCCTCAGGGTTATCGTGAACGGAAAACCCCTAAATCTTGAAAAAACTACATCTATAGTGTTCTATCTGTATTGTCATTAATCTATGGATAATACAGACAAAACTGTAAAGACTTTAAAAAAATGGTTAACTTTTAGAATGATTGCTATTTGAAGATGTAACCTGTTGAATGATTGTTTTTTGAAGATAAAGATTTAATAAGCTTTAAATACATGTTTAACCTTCAGGTTGATTGTTTTGAAGAGTTGATCTTTGATGATTTTGTTTGTAAGGTACAAAACCTCTTGGACCTTTGCCTTAGGGTTATTGTGAACGGAAAACCCCTAAATCTTGAAAAAAAACTACATCAGTGTTCTATCTGTTTTGTTATTAATCTATGGATAATACAGACAAAACTATGAAAACATATTTTAGACTTTAAATTATGTTTAATCTTCAGAATGATTGTTATTTGAAGATACAGATTTAAAAAGCTTCAACCATCAAAGCCATCTTTAAAGCTTTTTAAATCTTTATCTTCCATGATTGTTTTTTGAGTAAGAAGAGTTTTAAAGCTCTTTCAAGATTTTGTTTGTAAGGTACAAAATCTCTTAAGCATTGAGAGGGGGGGGGGTAGCTAGGACACGAGAAAAACAAAAGATTTTGATGTCGAGTCAAAAAAAAAATTGTCTTATATATGATTTTGCACAAATAGAGTAAAAAAAGAATAAGACCTCTAAGACGAAACTCTTACAGATTACAGCTTTCTCAGTAGATATCACTATACTAAATCAAAGAATTATTTAAAAAGACGATATCGAATTCGTCACTGAATTCCCATGTTTATTGGGACACCCTGTATGTTAATGAGCCCACGAATACATATACAAGGCTGCAGTATCATTGAAAATATCACATTCAGTCACAATTTCACATATTTAACATTTACACAATCTATATATAAATTTGGCTTGTTTGTCTGTTTGTATCCAATAAACGTCGAAACGGCTGAACCGATCGGGCCCAAATTTTTTGTGGGACATCCGTGACCATAGGGAAGGTTTATGAATGATAAAAGTTAAAAATAAATGTGTTTTAAAGGTTTTTAATTTTGTAAAAAAATTAAATTCTTTAAAATCCGCGAATATTTTTTTTTAAATCCGCAAAAATTTTTTCTTCTTTGTTTTAAAATGTATACAAAAAGAACATGTTCACATTTTAAATAGAAGATGGGCACGAAGCGCCCTAAAAGCCTCGAAAGAAGGGCACGAAGCGCCTTGAATTTCTAGTATACAATATATTAATCATAAAGATGAAAGGAGGAATTTACTGCTGTGTTTACACTTATTCATTTTTCTTTTAATCAGTGGGCGTGGAGAGCGTGGATCTTCCGAAGTAAGGATCAAAATCTTTTCCATATTACACAATACACATAGATTACATTTCCGTGAACAAGGATTATAAGATGACGCACTGTAGACCATTTAATAATTTTTTTTTATTGCTCTTTAATTCCCAATTATATTAATTCTTTAAATATATTTATAGATGAGGATGTTTTTTTTGATTGATTTTATATATATGTATATATATTTAAACATCTAAAATGTATATTTAAACTGGAAAAATATGTGTGTATTAGCGAAGTACCTGAACGTAAACTTAAGAGTATTCAGACATTGTATGAATTGTATTAAAATACTAATAACTTTATGAACTAAATAGACGTGTCCACCTAGCAACAGGGTTGCCCAAAAATGTTAAGACTTTAAAAAATGCAATCTTATAGTTGTTTCTGTCTTTTCTTATAAATTTATAATTTGATGGTTTGATAAATGAATTAGCAAAGGATGAAACTGAGTTTCACAAACCTGTCTGGAACCATGAATACAAGGAAACGAACTGAATAAATTTCATACAGTCGTCTCTGAAGTCTCATCCTTTGTGGATAACCCTGAATCTTAAGAAGAAGGTTAGAAGAAAGTATCCGACCTTTCGAAGCAAACAAATTTCAAATAATTTTTTTTATTTCTTCTTTTTTCAAAGAAATTAAGTTTAAAAAACGATATGATATATGAAAAAAACGTGGGGGGGGGGGGGGCGTTAGAAACCCCCTCCCCACCGCTAGGTAGGGGTTACTTCTGGAGAGCATTTTGTTGAAAACTGCCTCCGCTGCTCCGAAGTATCTCTCCTGGTCATTGGTGTGCTGGCTGCTTACTTTAAAGGTGGCTCTGACTCCGAGCCAACAATTTAAGAGAGTAACGTTGAACAAAATTTCCCAGTTTCCTTTTCCCATCCATGAGACCGGGTTTCCGATACTGGGTTACACGGGGGGGGGGGTACATTGTTTTTTTTTTTAATTTAGAAAATATATCTTTAAAAAACACCATTTTGAAAAGTTATTCTAGTTTTCGTCCGTAAAATTTCCGTTTTAACAACCTTTAAGTTATGGCACATATATATACAATCGTTATACAATCTACATATATAGATGTTCGATTATAACTCCTTGCCCGATTTGCCTCAAATTTTGGTTGGAGAACTTGGTAAATCCACGGGAATATTTTTAGTTCGGTTTGAAGATTCTAAGTTGAGTAGGTTGATTAGTTTTGTGAAGTTTAATTTCCAGGCAAAGCCGGGTACCTAGTCAATAAATATAAATAATATGAAATAGAACTTGAACCTACATTTACAACCACAACTTCATAACTGTAAGGAAAGAGGGGGTAGATATATAGCTGTAAGGAAACAGGGGGTAGATATATAGCTGTAAGGAAACAGGGGGTAGATACATAGCTGTAAGGAAACAGGGGGTAGATATATAGCTGTAAGGAANTCCACTATAAATAGAGACTTTAGGGAAAAAAAACGCTCTCACGCATCAGTTTTAAATTTACGCTGGGTGATTTAATTTTTACTTAGGACTTTCATAAAAAAACATTAGCTCCATGCAAGTTTAAAAATATTTTTTCCAGTAAGGCCCTTAACTTTCAGGGTAAAATACAAAGAGAATAGAATATACATAGCTGTAAGGAAACAGGGGGTAGATATATAGCTGTAAGGAAACAGGGGGTAGATATATAGCTGTAAGGAAACAGGGGGTAGATATAAAAATAGTGCCCGTAAAAAATATTTGAACAGTCAACTGTGAACGAAAAAATTAAAACATTTCAAAATGGGTATCAAAGATGTGTTTTACAGTCATAGGAGGCTCAAGAAAATTAAGCCTTTTTTATAGTCATTTTGTGGACTATTTTATTCTGAAGCCCCCCCCCCCTCTGAGGGGAGGCACCCATGGGGGGGGCATTTTAATATTACATCTGCTTACATTTCCCTTCCCCAGGCAATCTACATTCTACATTGCATTGCATTGCTCTCACCCAAACTAAAAGATAAAGAAAAGAAAAAAAATATATTCTGATTCACAATAATACCCTTCAAAGCTTTGTCTGATCAAGTATTGCATTAAATATTTTATTTTATTTGCTGTTTCTCTACAAAATTGACTCGCGCATTTCTTGCTTCAGAAACGATGGAGAAATGAAGGTTACTTACATTGTATAAAAAAATACTTTAAAATCTCACTTTTGCCCTTAACTACAAAAGTTTGATTAAAACAGCTTTAATCTATACTGACATCATAATTTATAATTCAATATAAATCGATCCTATGAAAGTATAGATATTATTTTAGAAACGTTTCCATCTATATTTTTCATTCTTTGAAGCTTACACCACAGTATTAAAAGGGATTGTCTGATGAGTTCACTTAAAAAAATTACATAAATAATTTATTAACACTTGTAATATGGAAGTGTGGATATGATCGAATAGTTTACATAGTTAGAAAAGGTATCAATATTTTTCAAAAAAATGGGTTTCTAAAGGGGGGGGGGGCAAAATATTGCCAAGGGGGGCCACAACGTTTTTTTTGCGACGCTCGCAAACTGTACCCCCCCCCCCCTCCGTCTACACACATGCTCTCGTACGCCCTTGATGGTAATGGAACAGGACAGATGTAAGTATTCTGCAGAATTATTTGAAAATTGAAAGGTATAGGCTAAAGCCTAAGCATTTTAGAAGTTGAAGGAGACCTCGGAACTAAGATGTTGTCAACCAATACTTTACAGAGTATAGCTAAATGGGGTCTCTCATCGCATAATTAATGAACGTTTTAAATGATTAATTATTTATAATTCTGATAAGCATGGAGAAAAGACACTCTATATTGACTAGTGAAAACACAGTGATATTCTAGGGGCTTAAAGTCCAGTCCACTATAAATAGAGACTTTAGGGAAAAAAAACGCTCTCACGCATCAGTTTTAAATTTACGCTGGGTGATTTAATTTTTACTTAGGACTTTCATAAAAAAACATTAGCTCCATGCAAGTTTAAAAATATTTTTTCCAGTAAGGCCCTTAACTTTCAGGGTAAAATACAAAGAGAATAGAATATATATTAGAGTGGAATTTTCTAGAAAAAAGTGTAAAACGGCCATTTTGTTGTACTGTTTCCATACTGCAGGTGTAATTCACATATTTGCGCTATAAAACCTTTTGGGCCCTGAAACATCATTTTATAGTAAATCTAAAATCAATAGTAAAAGAAAACCAAATTATAAAATAGGCATGGTTTTATAATTGACCAATGATCATTTCACAAAGACTCTATGCCTTTCATTTTACAAACGATGATTTTCCGCTATAATTATAAATCATATGATGTTTTTTATTCACCTAATTAATTTTATAAAGTATATATATTGGATTCATAAAATTCGAAATTGAAATGGATAGTCTAGGGAACATACTGTATTAATGTACTCTACTGCATATAATTTGTGAACATTTACATGATTTGTACACTTCGAACTCCCTTTCAGGCTGAAAGGGACTGACAAAATTCATACCGAGGGATTTATAAATTTCACTCTAATATATATTCTATTCTCTTTGGTGAAATATGAATTCTAATTGGCATGGTAGTTTTTGATGTAGAACCTACCAAAAAGCATTTTTATCTTCTCCTCTTTCATGTCCTTAATCTTCTTTATGATGAATATTCTTCAAAACCCTGCAACTAATATGTTCCCATGGCACGTGGCGGATCATCGCGGATTTTTCATATAGGTGGGTTTGCTACTTTATAAGCTGTATGAATTTATAGTGGACAACCTTTAGGGCATAAATTAAGAAAGGTGAAAGCTGAAAGGTGGTAAAGGAAGCCTTTTATTTCATAGAGTTTGTTTATCCCAGGGCCAGAAATGAGTGGAAAACTGAAATGAAACCCAGCTAAAACCCATTATTTGATATACATCATGAATGGGCTTGTACATGGTCGGGGGNAAGGACATTAAAACCTAATAGGACACAGCATTTTAAACTAGAAATAGTTAGAAGTAAATACCTAAAACCTAATAGGACACAGCATTTTAAACTAGAAATAGTTAGAAGTAAATACCTAAAACCTAATAGGACACAGCATTTTAAACTAGAAATAGTTAGAAGTAAATACCTAAAACCTAATAGGACACAGCATTTTAAACTAGAAATAGTTAGAAGTAAATACCTAAAACCTAATAGGACACAGCATTTTAAACTAGAAATAGTTAGAAGTAAATACCTAAAACCTAATAGGACACAGCATTTTAAACTAGAAATAGTTAGAAGTAAATACCTAAAACCTAATAGGACACAGCATTTTAAACTAGAAATAGTTAGAAGTAAATACCTAAAACCTAATAGGACACAGCATTTTAAACTAGAAATAGTTAGAAGTAAATACCTAAAACCTAATAGGACACAGCATTTTAAACTAGAAATAGTTAGAAGTAAATACCTAAAACCTAATAGGACACAGCATTTTAAACTAGAAATAGTTAGAAGTAAATACCTAAAACCTAATAGGACACAGCATTTTAAACTAGAAATAGTTAGAAGTAAATACCTAAAACCTAATAGGACACAGCATTTTAAACTAGAAATAGTTAGAAGTAAATACCTAAAACCTAATAGGACACAGCATTTTAAACTAGAAATAGTTAGAAGTAAATACCTAAAACCTAATAGGACACAGCATTTTAAACTAGAAATAGTTAGAAGTAAATACCTAAAACCTCGTTCAAAAATATTGTTTTTCAAACTTTTTGTTGCTATGAATGGTAAATGTTCATTATAAGTTTTAAGTCGAACATAAGAAAATATTTGGCTTCTAAATATAAGGAATTCATATGTAGAAACAAGAACTATCTATTCCGCTGGCATGTGCGCGCGTAAATGATGCCCAGTCCTACAGTGATAACCAGAAAACTGGAGAATAGGAAGACGACATTATACATTTGATGTTGTCACAAAGCACAAAGCTTTTCTAGTAAGTTATCAAATCTCCTATTAAGTGGATGGGTCTGTTAACACTGCACATTTTTTATGCCTCATGTTCATTGGACTAAAAGTCATAACTTGTGTCTAAAAGTCGTCTTCATATTCCAGAGTTGTCTGGTTCTCACTTTAACTACCACAATAATGTTTAGGTTGATATTTCCTGGTTTGTTATAATCTCCTGCATAGTTGCAGTCTCAGGTTTTATTGTCAATTCAGCTGTTGTGGCAGTCGTAATCAAGGTAGACAAATATTTTCACTTGTTTAGATTATAAAGCTTTAATTGTATAGCTAATATTTAAATCCAAGTGAAGAATTATATAGTTAATAGGATTTCAAAAATATTTTATCCATTTATAGAATTATACCAATAAGAGGATTTCAAATTTTAAAAATGATTTTATAAATTTGACAATCAAACTGTCTGGTACAACTTCAAAATTAAAGAAAAAGCGGAGAAATTTAAATTCAATTCATTTTTTTCAAAGAGAAATGTTGGTGGATCCTAGGGATCTGGGATTTGCTTTCACACTCGCCGCTTGGATTGAGGTAACTAGAAATAATTCATATCACTCTTAGAAGATAACAGATGCCCTCATCCGTAACTAGGATTTTTTTACACAATTTTAATAGAAAAACTGGCATTTGTTGACATATATATTATACAAAGTGACATTTGTAAATAGAATTTATACAATACATATAAATTAAAAAAACATGGAAAAAAACATCAATGATGAAGATTAATTAAGTTAAAGGAATTGATTTTTTGTCACAAACATGAATTTTCTAATCCCTGAATTAGAAAATCGAGTTGTAAAATATTAGAGATTAGAAAATAAGAGTTTGGAGTTTTTCGTAATATTAAACTTTTTAGTTAGTTTGCTAAAAAATTTCAATTTTTTTCAGTAATTTTAGATTACTAAAAATTCAAGGCGCTTCGCGCCCTTCTTTCTAGGGTTTTAGGGCGCTTCGCGCCCATCTTCTATTTAAATTGTGAACATGTTCTTTTTGTTTACATTTCAAAACAAAGATGAAAAAATTTTGCGGATTTTTAAAAAAAAAATTCGCGGATTTTCAAAAATTTAAATTTTTTTACAAAATTAAAACCTCTAAAACACAAATTTTTAAAATTTCTATCATTCATAAACCTTCCCTGGGGTCCCTAGATGTCCCACAAAAAATTTGGGCCCGATCGGTTCAGCCGTTTTGACGTTTATTGGATACAAACAGACAAACAAACAAACAGACAAACAAATTTATACATAGATTAATAATTATTTTTACTTTTTCTTCAGATGAACTGCGTGTGTTAAGTTAAACCACTTCTCTAGTTAACCTCATTGGCAATAGAGAAATTTTTTGATAGCCGGACCACCTGGTTGTATTGGCGGCAAATGCTTGATTTTACAGTTCTGATAACTTGCTGAAACTAACATAATTAATGTTGGGATAGACTTGCATATTTAAAAAATAATTTTTCAAAAAATCAATTTAAATTGGATATGTACTGTATACATTAAACACACGTACAGTGTACAGTGGTTGATTTAAACAACAATTTTACACTTATCCAGTCTTTCAATAATTGTCGAGAAGGAACCTTGCTGTTTTTTCTTTTCGGAAAATGCGGAAAATTCCCCAGGATGGAGATGCTTTTGCTTCAAACCTGCCTATTCCTGAAACAAATGAAGCATGATTAAAATATTTATCTTTTTTATTGAATGTTAGATAAATGTATGAATATCACGTGGATTTAACGGTTCTGTCAATAATTCAGAAAGCTGTGACTTTTGATCACAATTTGACCCCTTATACATGATTTTATAGCCTTTTTTTTCTGAAATAATTTTTTGTTGGCGTATACATTTTGAATAAAAAAATATAAAATATATAAATCTGTAAGTTTAAAGATTGTTGAATTATAGACCAAAACATGTTTGATTTCAAATAAAAGAAACCGAATGCTTCTCTATCTGGTTAGTTCTGGGTGATATATATGAAATAATTGTTTTAATGAATTGCAAATTCCCGTTAGTAAATGCAGTTGTCAAGGAATTTGACAAGACAAGAAGGTGAAACGTGAAAAAACAACTATAGTAATAGAATGAACCAAATAGGTTAACTATACTTTACAGGGAATTTCAGGGAATTTACTATGGGTACCTAAGACCAATTTTGTAATAATTCGAATTCCCGAAAAGTATAGTTGTACTGTATCACAGTTTTATCGTCGTTTGAGATGAAAATGCGCGATTTTTTTCACAAAATCTTGACAGAGTGAGATTTTTTTTCACAAAATCTTGACAGAGTGAGATTTTTTGTTACTTAATTTTCCCACGGACCAAAGGACATTAAAACCTAATAGGACACAGCATTTTAAACTAGAAATAGTTAGAAGTAAATACCTAAAACCTTTTTTTGTGGACTATCGTTAATCTTGAATGCTTGATCTTGATATCCAATGTGGACACTTTTGAATTTGAGGATATATGCTTCAACCCGGAACTAATCGACTATCAGAATATAGTTTAAACAATTTTTAATATTGTAATGTTAACTTTATTCTTATTATTTATAGTTTTAAATATTCTTTGTTATTTTTACAATAATAAAGTTTTCTGAAACTTTCAAAAAGTTTCGCGACAAAATTTGATAATGTTCCTAAAGATTTTTTTTTGGCCATTTATGGATAATTTACCAAGGTCCAATTGAACGATTTTAAATAATGAAATAATCAAAAAAAAATAGTGAAGATATTCCAATATTTTTTTATGATATTTCTATGGTATTTCTATGGTATTTCTATGGTATTTTTATGGTATTTCTAAAACCCAATTTTAAATTTAGGATTTATGTCCTTTAGTTATTTATACAAGAATTTTTCGAAACCAAGTCCCAAAAACAATCAAATTTAAGATGAAAAGTTTTAGAGAAATACACGGATTTTTTTGAGATATAAGTGAGACCAAATCTCTTAATTCATTTCTTCCGTTTTAGAAGTTCTTTCCACTGATTTAGTAAAAGTTCTTGGAATTATTAAGATAAATTTTGGAGGACCATTTTTGAAAAATAAAACCTCGTTTTCATAGAAGCAACGGACCTTGATTAACCTTTTAATTGTCTGGAGTTGTTTGGCAGCTGGGGGTCAACTCTCGATGGTCCTATTACAGGTAACTATATCTTTGCAATTCAATGTCGGAGGCCATTAATATTTCAAATTATGATTTTTTTTAGATCAAATAATAATAGTTTAAAATATCAAAGGTTTACACCATCAGGTTGCAAAGATATAGGGGATTAGAAAATCTGAATTTACTGCAAAAACTCAGAGTTTAAGGTTTATTCCACAAGTGTTTTACATCACTATTTTTCTGATTTTTAATTACTTCCATTGGCCCAGGGAAAAAGAATATTTAAGACTACAATTTTGTAGGATATCAATGATAATGATTAATGATAATAGTTAAAACTTACTGAAGTACCAAACTTGGCCCGTTGAATTTTAGGAAAACTTAAATAAATTTCGAATTAAAAAAATTATAATTAAAAAATTAATTTTTTTCTGTAGCCCTTCATCCTTAATCGGTCAAAGTGTTAAATGGTACTGTTGTGAATTGGACTCGCAACTGTAAAACATGGTGGTCACTAGTCACGTGAAATTACAGTTACACTTTTTGTTTGTTCTGCAGTTGCTGCTTGAACACTGGAAAACAGCATTTTACCACGAGATGTGTGTTGGATTCTCATCAGCTGTCATGTTCATCACCAGTCTTAACAGACTCCTTCCAGTTGGTATTGTGGGCTTTAGGTCTTCTTTTATACTATAGCTTAAATGCCCGGCGTTGCCCGTAAAATAAAGAAAAATTTAGAATTTAAAAGAAGAAAAAAATTTGATTTTAAAAAATCTAATTTTTTAACCTATGTCAACCCAGGGTACCCATGGGTTCCCTCAAAAGAATATTTATATGATAAGGAATATATATTTCTATAAAGACATGCTGGCAATGACTTTCGAAGATTACAAGGAAAAAATTATCGTTTCCTCTTTTTGATATGTTTCATCAAAAATAATCCTTTAAAAAAATACACTATGGAATTAAATGATACTTCAATTAATGGAATGTATCATTTACTCTCAGACAAATCCCTCAGGGATTCAAGGATAAACTCGATTTGTCTGAGAGTAAATGACATTTCATTGTAAAAAATAACAAATTATTTTTATTATTTATTATTGTTTTTGAAAGGGGCGGGCTTAAAGGAAGTGACCAGCTATGTAAGGTAGTTGAACTGAGTTTGCAGTGTTGTGGAAAACTTCTTTCGGATTAATTTGAGACATATATAAACTTTTAAAGATCTGTAAATCCTGAGTTTGAGCGCAAATTCGACGTTTTTCCTTCTTTGAGGGTGGATACGTTTTCAGAATTAGTTTTTTTTAATTATTCAGATATTACAAACAGTAGTTATCGACGCATTCGTATATTGTTAATATTTCATAATATTTTTGATTTTGTTTGAATTAATTTTCGCTGACGCTGGATTTTCAAACATTCCTGGAAAATATGAAAATGTCATCTTCATTATCAAAAATCCTCGAAACAGGAATAAATGTTTTCAAAAGCAACTCTCAGATCATGAAAAATACAAAATATTATGAAATATCAACTATTTTCGAATGCGTCGAAAAATAATCGATGACTATTGTTTGTAATATCTGAATGATTTGTTTGGAATTAGATTGATTTGTTTACGATCCGAGTTGAATATTGCATCTTTCTAAATTTGTGTGGACACTACGTTCTTCAGTATTAGTCGTTTTTAACAATTTTCTCCTTATGGACGCAACAGATAGAAGTAAGATTAGTAGAGATCAAAAGCGCTTTTTATTGCATTAAGCCTATACCCCCTTTCATTTTTTCGCGAACACTCCGTTTAAGTATTAGGTTGTACAAGCAGGGTTACCCACAAAGGATGAGACTTCAGAAATTACTGCGCGGATTTCGTTATATTCGTTTTTTTCAAGTATTGTTAGTCTCCTTGTTTACTTGTTTACTTGTTGACGTGTATACTTGTTTACTTGTTTACTTGTTGACGTGTTTACTTGTTTACTTGTTTACTTGTTTACTTGTTTACTTGTTTACTTGTTTACTTGTTTACTTGTTTACTTGTTTACTTGTTTACTTGAAGAGGAACTTCTAAGGGACCATATTGATTCAAGGAAGAAGTTAGGGTTTCCACAAAATGAGTAAATCTTTTGCGCCAAATTTGCGCTATTTTCGCGCAAATTTTTTTTGCGAACTTTTGCGCTATTTTTGCGCATGAAACGCAATGAGTTTTGCGCGGTTTTGCGTTATTTTTTTTGCGCAAAACTGGAAATATTTTTTGCGAAAGTTGCACATGAAACGAAATTTTAGTTTTGTGCAATTTGCGCAAAACCGCAAGTTTTACGCAAAATGTAACTTTTTAGGCAAATTGTCAAAAACTGATATTCCAAGCTTAGAATTAAACAACTGAAGATTTATTCCATACATAAAAAAAATATTAACATACGAGTATGATAACGATTATACTACACTCAATTGGTTACTTCCAGTTACAAAAAGTTTAAATTAAGGGACCAAAATTAATAAAATAGAAATTAGAGTTTGAAACTTGGCTATATTTTAATCCTTAAAAGCTTTGCCTAATCAAGTATGAATTATATTCTTAATTTGTTTTAATCAAATTTCTGAAATCTTTTTAATCTCATATAAAATAATGCAAGAAAGTAACCAATGCCTGAAGAATCCACTTTTAGGAAATATGCATGTCCAAAACTAAAATTGTCGAGAAAATTGTGAGATTTGAACTCTTCTTAACTGTCATTGGTCAATTATGTAAAAGTGACCAAAATAGGAAGACATTAAAAAACAAGATTTTTCGAGAATTGAATTCTAAGAAACACACACCGTCCGTCACCAACCGTTTGATTTTTACGAAATGGCGGAATTGCGCAAAACTCTAGTTGCGGAATTGCGCAAAACTTGAGTTTCGCAAAAGTGGAACAGGGCAATTTTGCGTCAAATGACTTTTGCAAATAATTGCGCAAATTGTTGTTTTTTCGCGCAAAGAAAGAAAAATTTTGCGTTTCGTTCCGCAAAAATTGCGCAAAAGTTTTGCGAATGGAAACCCCAGAAGAAGTGTCAGTTTTACTAGACTTCATGCAGGGTAGGGATACTTTGCTTAGATACTTCTGTTTAAATTGTTTGACATTCCGTGCATTTTTGATGTTTTCAGGTAGTGCATTCCACTGCTGTAACCTGTACCCTACGTCTAGTGTATACCAGTAAACAACTATATTTTAGACAGAAGACTAAATCCGACATCCAGATCTTTGAATGTAGGGGATTTAGGTCGTCATTTAAATTCATCCTTGTGGATAACCCTATCCAATTTACATTTCAATTGAGGCAGGTCGTTGTTCCTAGGGAACAATCGTTATTTCGGGGTAACGAATGGAACGAAGTGGAACGGAACGAACGATTAATAAAAATAGGAACGTGCCAAGCCCTTATTACAAAACATAGTATGCATAAGGTATGTGTATGTGCTTCATAGCAGTTGGATTATGAACAAAAGGAACAAACAAATTCTACATTGGGGCATCTTAGGTAAGTTATGACAAATTGATATTCAGCAATTTCAACATTTCTATCTTTTTCTATAATTTCTATCACATTTCAGGTTTCATCACACTAATGCCAACAGGAAAAATATCAAATTCTTCTCAATATCAAACCAAATAATACTTAAGAAATTTTGCAAAAACAATACTAAGTTTACATTTGGTAAAGTTTTACCATTTTATCTGTCAATTTGTAAAAAGGTTGGACTGGTAAAAGGAAAAGTTTGAAACCATCAAGGGTGTAAAGTAAGATTAGATACTCTGGCTGCGCTCCAATGTAATAGAAATGTTGTCTTCATAGCAATGGATCCTTAAAATCCTAGATGTCACTGATTATTGATTGATTATTATTGATTTTCAGCTGTAAAAAGTAAAGACAATTCTTCCCCTCTCCACTCACCAGCAATGTTGTCACTGCATCTTCTGCCAATAATCAGTTACATCCTATGATGTTTTTAAGTCTCCATTGCTCTGAAGAACACATTTATAGTACATTAGAGGGCATCCAGAGTATCTAACATTACTTTATACAACCTTGGTACCATACAATTACAGATGAACGAACTTTTAGAATAATCAATTGCAAAGCTTTTCTTAACTTGTTTTGAAAACTTTTTTATCAAGAAATGACTCTGTAGTTCCCAATTTTTCTGTTTGATTGATTTAAATTTTCAAAACCAAGTTATTGGAGTAAATACAATTATCTTCCACAACAAGGCCATCTTCTACCAGGCATGTCTATCACCCAGGGCAAGAGCAGAGTGGCAGGTGTTAGTTTTGTATTCATTAAAATACTCAACAATTATTTTTAGTTTATTTACAGCATGATTTATGCCAATTTGTATTAAAATACAGTGGCAGAGACCAAAGTAAACAAGATCAATTACCTTGTACCTATCCGTAAATCTACATGTGCTTATCAATAACTACCCAAATCGTGTATTGCAATTAACCTAACCTATATAGGTCTATGAATAACTACGTCGAACCTATATTGTGATTAGCTTAACTATGTTTGTATATAACAACGTAAGACTTGTAACTATGTCTGTTAAACTTCATCTTTAACCTAGAACCCCAAAATATACTTAGTTGGTATTAGACTCCGCTCTGATTACAGTGTGAGAGAAATAACCATAGAGAATAGAATATATAGAGAGGAATTAAAAGAATCTCTCGGTTTGTATTTTTTCAGTCCCTTTCAGCCTGAAAGGGAGTTCAAAGTGTACAAATCATGTAAATAATCACAAATTATATGCAGTAGAGTACATTAATACAGTATGTTCCCTAGACTATCCATTTCAATTTCGAATTTTTTAAAGCTGTTAAATAAACTTTATAATTTGAATTAGGTGAATAAAAAACATCATTTGATTTATAGTTATAACGGAAAATCATCGTTAGTAAAGTGAAAGTCTATGTGAAATGATCATTGGTCAATTACTCAATTAGGAAATCAGCCTATTTCATAATTTTTTTTTTTAATATTAATTTTAGATTTTATTTTCAAAGCATTTAGTTAAAGAAAATTTTTGAACTGAAGATTCTGATTCCAAAATAATTTTTAACTGTGTTTAGACTCAAGCTACAAGTTTAACTAACCCATCAAACATGAAACATATTTAAATTTCGACCTTCTCTTCCAGAGTTTTATGGGTCCAACTGTGTAAAATGAATTTAAAATATTAAGTTTATCTCCATCCTCAATGTTGGTGGAAAAAAAGTTGAACCATATGTTGATATCTTGAATATTTCTAAAATATTGGCTTTCCCTCTTTGATTACCTGCAGGCTACAATTATAGGAATATGTTTTAACGAAAAAAAAATTTTAGATTGATTTTTATCAACATGTGCATGACAGGCTATCAAAGAATTGATTTACAGAAAATCAAATAATTTTCAAGAAAATTTTTGTATAAAATGATGTTCCAGGGCCCAAAAGGTTATATAGCACAAATATGTGAAGTACACCTGCAGTATGGAAACAGTACAACAAAATGGCCGTTTTACACTTTTTTCTAGTTAATTCCTCTCTATATATATATTCTATTCTCTATGGAAATAACATGAAATATTGAACTAGATTGGGAATCCATACAGATAAAGTCATGCCTGGATTGACACCGATAGTAAGGTATTACTGAACTGAATAGCTCTTATGCCTCGTCAACCATAATGAGAGGGAACGATCATCAATACAGATAAAGTCATGTCCAGATTAATATTGATAGTAAAGTATTTCTGGTACCGTGAGTTTATGATTGTGGGTACCTGGATTGATACAGGTCTGAGAGACTCTTATGGAGTAGGTCATTTACTACAAATTGACATTTACCATTCAAATAAAACACTTGATTAAAATTGTTTAAATGTTTGAATCATGCCAAAAACTTTAGAATTAGGAAAGAACAGAATTTAGCCAATCAACGCCAGAAAACACTGTTATCTTTAACATTATAGATTATATTAAGGTTTCAGACAATTCAGTCTCTCTAACAACCATAACGATCCATACTTTTCTGTTTTGCCACGGGACCCAATTTTCATATATATTTTATGGATTTTTGTAATTAAGTATATACTATATATATCAGATAATACAAGGTATTACACCTTAACTATTCGAACTACTATTTTATGGCTGATTAACTGATTAACTGATTAACTGATTAACTGATTAACTGATTAACTGTTGCAAAACGATGTTTAGTGGATGTTTTCTTGTTGCTAATTGTAATTCGTCTAAGTATTGTAATCTCAAAAATAAACAACTTAATAATTGATAGATTTCAGTCTAAGTATATCAAATAACCTTCTTGATGAAATCTTATAAGACTTTTAACATTATAACAGTGTGCTCGCAGAATTTTTTGATTTATTGACATAATATTTACAAGTTAAAAATTTGATAAAATTTGAAAAAGTTTATAAGATGCATAAAAACAGATAAGTTCAAAACAAGCCAAGTTTTTAAGGAAAATTTAACAAGTATAAAAGATGTAAGAAATATTGTAAGTTGAAAGCAAGAAAAATTTAGAGAGGGGGTTTCTTAGGGGAATATAAATATATAGAGATACCTGGTTGGAATAGTAGTTCTGCCTGCAGATCACAGACTGAATTTAATGTTAAAAAGTGGCCATTTTATACGGCCTGGTATTGCGTAATAATGATGGAAAACTAGTACATATTTCATGGCTTGAAGAAAAAGAACGTTCTGGAATAATATGCATATTGCATAATGATCATAAAAAATATAGGGCCTGGGAAAATAGAAATTACTTAACTCAAGCATGATCATGATTGTGGACCATTTTTTATAAAATTTTGCCAATTAAGAAATTAAGAATTAAGAAAAATAACAAGAAATATAATGATGATTTCGGACTATTAGGCCTTTTGCAGACTATTAGAGGAAAACAGGGATAATTACTGGCAAACAAGGACAGAGGGACTTTGATTTTAAATACTATTATGGATTATGGACAGACGAAAAATAGTCAAGCACTGCAGGAACTACTTACGACAGGGTTGCACAGACCTACGATTAAAGGAACTATAATAGTAAACAAATATGACTTATGGATGAATTAAAAAACTGCTGAAGTCTTTAATAGGTGACTTTATATACATATAGTGAATATGACTAAGCCAGGGACTAACAGACACTAAGAAATACATAAAAAGACACCACTCATGCAAAAGGTATAGTTGTGCCACTGCCTATGTTTAGCAAGGGTATACAAGTAATGCTAAGATTGGTGTGTACTAGTTACCAGTAAACGACGAGATATTAATGACGACCGTAAATTCATAAAATGTTATTTTATGAAGTTTGGTTGTTTGCTATGAACATTGTCGATGATGATTTAGAAAAGAAAGGAACGAAATTAAATTATGTATATTATTTATTATTCTTTCTATTATCCTCGGTCTCTCACCTTTCTATGACACACTGATAAATAAAAAGATGATTTGTTCTTTCTTTTAATATCTTATTTTGAGATAATTTCATGCCTAGGGAACCGGAGACTGGGATCTTCCACTTCTCCACCCTCTTCATCTCTTCCTCATATTCATCTACATTGCCTTCATCATACTCGTCCCCTTAGGTCAGATAATTCTTTATCATACTCGTCCTATTGGGTCAGATAATACTTCATCATACTCGTCCCATTGAGTCAGATAATACTTCATCATACTCGTCCCATTGGGTCAGATAATACTTCATCATACTCGTCCTATTGGGTCAGATAATTCTTCATCTTACTCGTCCTATTGGGTCAGGTAATTCTTCATCATACTCGTCCTATTGGGTCAGATGATACTTCATCATACTCGTCCTATTAGGCCAGTTGATACTTCATCATATTTGTCAAATTAGGTCAGATAATACGTCATCATACTCGTCCCATTGGGTCAGGTACTACTTCATCATACTCATCCCATTGGGTCAGATGATACTTTTTCATACTCTTCCCATTAGGTCAGATAATACTTCATCATACTCGTCCCATTGGGTCAGGTTATACTCCATCATACTAGTCCCCTTAGGTCAGTTGATACTTCATCATATTTGTCCAATTAGGTCAGATAATACATCATCATACTCGTCCCATTAGGTCAGATAATACATCAACATACTCGTCCCATTAGGACTGGTAATACTTCATTATACTCGTCCCATTGGGTCAGATAATACATTATCATACTCGTCCCCTTAGGTCAGATAATACTTCATCATACTCGTCCCGTTAGGTCAGATAATACATCATCATACTCGTCCTATTAGGTCAGGTAATACTTCATCATACTCGTCCCATTGGGTCAGATGATACTTCATCATACTAGTCCCATTAGGTCAGATAATACTTCATCATACTAGTCCCCTTAGGTCAGATAATACTTCATGTCCTATTAGGTCAGGTAATACTTCATCATACTCGTCCCATTGGGTCAGATGATACTTCATCATACTCGTCCCATTAGTTCAGATAATACTTCATCATACTCTTCCCATTGGGTCAGATGATAATTTATCATACTCTTCCCATTAGGACATCAGGTAATACTTCATCATACTCGTCCCATTAGGTCAGGTAATACTTCATCATACTCGTCCCATTAGGTCAGATAATACTTCATCATACTCGTCCTATTGGGTCAGGTGATACTTCATCATACTTGTCCAATTAGATCAGATGATATTTCATCATACTCGTCCCATTTGGTCAGGTGATACTTCATCATACTCGTCCCAATAGGTCAGGTGATACTTCATCATACTCGTCCCATTAGGTCAGGTGATACTTCATCATACTCATCACATTAGGTCAGATGATATTTCATCATACTCCTCCCATTAGGTCAGGTGATACTTCATCATACTCATCACATTAGGACAGGTGATACTTCATCATACTCGTCCTATTGGGTCAGATGATATTTCATCATACTCGTCCCATTAGGTAAAAGGGACAGCTCATCGGTTCAATGTTAAAGAAAGAAACGAAGCTTGGAATAGAAATTCTACAGTTTGACATATTTTGTAACCTTTATTTGCTCTCTCTAAGTAGCTCTGTTTATATATCTACTGTATTGTATGATATAAATTATAATGTCTAATTTCTGGTGAAGAATTTGGTTACACTATAATATGTAAAATAGCTGTCTTAATAAACATGAAAAGTTTTGTTTGTTAATTGTATAAAATCAATAAAAATAAAATAATTTTTTAGGATATTTGGGTATATACGTGTTTCTAAAAAGACACACCAGTAGACTGCAGGTAGTGTTGTTAATCTATATTTTCTTAATCTTTTAAAACTGTAATTGATTAAAGTTTGTTTTTATTAAACTTTGCCAATTTAGAAAAAACAACCAAAAAACGTTGTTTTTCTTTTTTGCATGTATTTTGTCTCAGGGAAAAATTTGTCATATTGTAAGAAAAGCAAATATTTGAAATAAATACTTTTTAAAACTTTTTTTTCTGACATAAAATTACCTTGAGAGAAAAAATATTCTAAATAAGATCCAGATTAACACCTCTTAACTCTGCAGGGCATATCAAAAACAGAGCGGAGCCAAAGACTAAGGTATGTAAAATCAACAGGGATATTTTAACTGGGATATTTTTAAAGAGGGGGGGGGGGGTAAAACAATTTCGGTATGAAAGCTTTCTTGACCTAAAGCGTGTTCCATTTTTCAGAATCTTACTGTTTTCTGTATCTCATTTTGTTTATTTTATTTTTTTTGTCGTTATCATTTGTCACCCTATACTCTATAGTGGAATGAGCTAGAAATACGATTTTTTTTACGTAAGAAATTTAACTGAGAAACTGTGATTTCCAATTATTGGAAATGTAGATATTTCTAGAAATGTCCAGTTACCACTTTTCATATAAATATAAATATAAATATAAATATAAATATAAATATAAATATAGTTAAATAATTTAATAATCTTCTATAGTGCAGATATTAAACATTTATGTTAAAGGGGCTGTTAACGTAAGTTCAAGTGACCGGCACCAAGCAAAGATGGCAATGCCCGATTCACAATGGTGCCCTTGACACCGCTATTGTAAAGAGCCCACAATGGAAAATAATCAGTTTTAAAAATGATAACCATATTTAACGAATTCATACTTGATCAGACAAAGTTTTCAAGGGAAAGCTGTTGTGAATCGGGCAGTGTCATTTCTATATGAAGGTCCCTTTAATGCTGAGAGTATTCAGGAAGAATGTCGTGACTTTTTGGTTCAACCTGATGATTTGGACCCTTGAGGTAATACAAATTTCAGTTCATGCCATGCTTTAAAAATTGTTCTTTTTTTGATGTTTTAAACAACATTGGCTGGGCATCATTTATCAGAAACAATTATTTTTTTAACGAACAAATGTGAGTCTCGTTTGCACACTAAACTAGAAACAGGGAGTAGTTCAAATTTATGTGATATTACTTGTACGACTTTGTGACCTTGAAGCTCCTTTTGTTTTGATTTTAAGAGTATGAGAAAGTATAAAAAAAGCAATCTTATCCGTTTGCATATTAGAAATACAAAACATTATAATCTTCAATAAAAAGAGTTATGATTGAAAACATATAAGAATTTAATAATAGCAGTATTTTACTGTTAGTTTGACCATGATTGCAGATGACAAAAATAGAACTTTAAAAGAAAATTGGGAACGAAAAAGCAGAACAATTTTAGCAAACTTACAGAACGAATGGATTAAAAAACAAATTAGAAGATTCACAGCCCGAGTTAGAAAGGAATTGAGTCTTTGCCACAAACTCTGAATTTATAATCCTTATATCTTAAGAACCCAATGTCGTAAATCTTTGATATTTCAACCTTATATTATTTGACCTATAACAGAATTCATAGTTTGAAATATCTAAGGTCTACGACATTGGAATCCAAAGATATAGAGTTTAGAAAAGCAGAGTTTGTGGCAAAGACTCAATTCCTTTAAAATTTTAATTTGTTGACCATGTATTTAATATTTCTCTTTATAACATATAAATATCACCAAAGTTACAACAAAATGTACTTGTTTCACAAAATGTAAATTTTACAAATTAAAAAATAAAATTTTTTTCTGTTTTTAGGCTACAGCAATGATCTTGGTGATAGTGAGCAGAGGGGTTTTCATAGAACGTAACACACACCAGGTATATGTATTGTTTACAGTAGTTTATCATGATGTTCAGCTTATACTAAAATTTTAAAATATATCTTATATAATAAAGCTGTTCGCTCATATATAAATATAAATTAATATGTCAGCTGGCCAAAGGGCTGGATTATTTTAATAATAATTCATTTAATATTTTAATCAAAAATTCTGAATCTGATATTATATTTACATTGCCTGTAATTTGTAATCTGCTATATTGAATAAATTATTCAAAAATTTGGAATGAAATGGCGCCACTTCTGGACTCGCCGCCATGGCGCAACTTTTACGACACCTATGACCAAAAATGACAACTCATTATTGCTTAATTTTGAATAAATTCATGTGCGAAGTAAATTTGTTGAATATTTTTTTGCGGTATTCTGGAAAACATAAAAAATTTAAAATGTTTTTAACTGTTCACAAAATATTTAGTACGTGTTTTCAAAAGTTTGACTAACGAGCATTTTTATATTTTTATTCCTGTGGAAAATTGTTCAGTTTTAATCATTTATTTTTTCATGGAAAACGATAACGTTCTTTTTATCGTTAGTTTTCTAGATTTCTGTAATTGGAAGATCCCGCCTCTAACTACTAAATAGCTTTCAACAATAAATAGATATAATTGAAAAATAATGAATACGTTATTTACTTAAAGAAAAACACACAATAGAGTGTGCGCTATATACAGGGTTACCCACAAAGGATGAAACTGTAAAACCGACCTGTGAAACTCTTTAAATTTGACGTTTTCAAGGTTAAATTAAATATTCTGCCGTAAATATAGTCTTTTAATGGCATTTTTAATGATGGTGCAAACTTTTCAGTTGCAGGGAATCTTAACTATAAGGAAAGGGACAGTGTTAATTCCGTACAGTTGTCTCTGAAGTCTCAGCCTTTGTGGGTAACCCCACGCATATAACCTCTTTTTTTTAACGTGTTCAATAGATTTAATAAGATTTTTAACACTAAGAAATATATTCAAGAAATTGCGTCTTGGTTTATTTTTATACATTCAAGATTTTTTACTTTATATTAAAAAAATCTTAATGATGAACTAGAATCATATATTCAACATTGAGAGAGACTGAAGTTTTCAATAATAATTGGAGACTACTGGAGAGTACCGAAGGGTTCTAAATTCAGTGGAGAGAAAATTATTTCTACTGGAGAGCTTTTAAATTTTTACCAAGATATAAATTCTACCGGAGGGTTTTCTATTCCACTGGAGTACAAACTATTCATATCAGGGAGCCTTGGAATTTGAACCTAAATTAATAATTCTACCGGAGGGTTTTTTAATTCATTGGAGGGATTATATTGTGTAGAAAGACAGGTTTGAATTTTTCCCCAAAGTAATTCATATATTACCAAAGCATTTTAGATGTATTTCTATACATTACTTGTCTGTCTTGGATTTTAGTTGTAAACAGGAAAATTTAAAAAAAAATTATCTACATTTTGCAGGTTTTCAGATATATCAGTAACAAAAAGCTAAAATTATTACCCAGTAGTGTTTATAATATCAATAGTTGAAAACCCAGTAAAATATAAATCACTATGGTGAAAAATTAAAACCTTTTTAGTTCACAGAGAACATTACTCCAGTGAATTAAAAAACCCTCCAATAGAATTTTGCTCTTTGTAAGAACTTAAATCCTCACCATTTTGAAATGCAATTTACTCCAGTGGAAAAGAAAACCCTCCGGTAGAATTTATATTTTGGTAAAAATTTAAAAGCTCTCCAGTAGAAATAATTTTCTCTCAACTGGATTTAGAACCCTCCGGTACTCTCCAGTAGTCTCCAATTATTAATGAAAACTTCAGTCTCTCCAACATTGAGAGGATTGGTTCGTTTGTAGGATTTTAGAACTTTAAAAGGTTCCATAATAATCTGAGATGTTAGAGAAATTTCAGAATTGTTTTTAATCTAAACACGTCTTTTCTTACACTAGGCCAAATTTTGACCTTGAGAGAAAATATCTACGAAAATATCTACGAAAATATATGCCAAAATATATACGAAAATATAAATGAAAATTTATACAAAAATATATACGAAAATATGTACGAAAATACCTACGAAAAAAATACGAAAATATATACAAAAATGTATCCGAAAATATATACGAAAATATATACAAAATATATACAAAAATATCTACGAAAATAAATACGAAAAAATATAAGAAAATATATACGAAAATATACGAAAATATAGACGAAAATATATACGAAAATATCTACGAAATTATATACGAAAATATATACATAAATATATCCGAAAATATATACGAAAATATATACAAAAATATCTACGAAAATATATACGAAAATATATACGAAAATATATACGAAAATATATATGAAAATATTTACGAAAAACGAACCAAAAAACGAATTGTTTTTTCCTTGTATAATAATTTTTATATAAAAACATTGCAAAATTTAATAAAAGCAAATCTTTACAGAATTCGTGTTTAAAAATATTGTAAAAGCGACATTTTATCAATTTGATGTGTATTTTATGTTGTTATATCAAGCAAATATAAGTTCACTGTTAAATTGCTGTGTTCCATGTTAATCACCCAATGCCCAGGATATAGATATATCTATAATCTGACGAGGGACTATTTTAAATCAAAACTCGAGTTTAAAATTCGTCTTCCAATTCCACAGTTTTCACTGAACGTTCCTGGGCATGATCGGTCTGTTTCTCTTTGTTTAGTAGATTTTGACCGAACTATTCAATTTTGTTAGCTAACGATTTGTTTGAAAATTATGATTTTTTAATAATCACGATTTTTTTTAGAATCAGGATAAAGTCATGGTATTGGTTTATCACTTTGTAACATCAGTTGTATCCCCAGCTCTCTACTTTAAAGGTATAATCCTCTAAATATCAAACATTTAATACATGCAGGTTTACACTGCCGTATTTCAAGTGACCCTCCATTCTGAGTGTGGCATGTTCGATTCGCAATGGTTCCCCTTTAAACCATTATTAAATACAGATCCAGACTGCTTTAAAAAGTTACATCAATTTTCAAGACTTGGTCACATTTTCCTTCGGTTTTATCCTTACAAACTCACTCATACTTTTATGTAGCTTTGGACATTTTTTTTATGAAGGGCCAAACATCTTTCTCTAGAATTGAGCCAATGTATCATTGACGCCCAAGGGTTTATCATTGAATCCCGAGGGGGTTTAAATTTCCATTGATTCTAATTTGTCTGAGAGTAAATGACATTCCTTTGTAAAAATAACAAATTATTTTTATCATTTATTATTATTTTTAAAAGGGGCGGGATTAAATGAAAATTGTTGCATACCAAAAAACAGCTTTTTATAAAGGAATGAGTATTTCTGCTCTCTCCTCTTTTACATGTAAGCTGGCGTGAGTAATTAATGGAAACGAAGTGGAGACATAAAATAGTTTAATCTTATTTTTATCGAATTAATAATTTGGAAGAAAACTTTTTAATTAACCCTATCCCCGCTGGGGTACTTGAAAACCAGGATACGCTGGGGGGGGGGTCAATTTGACCCCCCCCTCTAAATCCCATGTTTTATGTCCAAATATGACAAATGATACATCATTAGAAAGCTCTTGTGCTCTACTTTTAGAATCTGCAAAAAAATTTGCAAATTTGCGAAAATTGAATTTTTTATCGCAAAATCCAGTTTTATAGTAAAAATGTTTGCAAAAAAAAATTTGTCCAAAAAATGACAAATTATACATTTTTGAAAAGCCCTTGACCATGCCATTTCAAATATGCAAAAATTTTTGCAAAATTTTAAATAACCTGATTTTTAATCAAGAAAAACTAAAAATGTGCCATTTCCTTTGACAGGTTGTTTGCAAAAAATTGCAATTTTTTTCTCGCAAAACTTGTGCAATCCGTTTTCTTATGTCATAGGCTTTCCAAAAAGCTAAATTTTATCAAAATCTGACAAGTGAAAGTGGGTCAAAACAAAGATTTAGTTTGCTACAGGCAAAAGCAGTCATTCAGGCAGTGTGCCTGAGGACTCAGGCAGTTAGTATTAAAGCCCGGTTTTAGGCCTAAAGGGAGGGCTTTGGGTATGTAAGGAAAGTCAGAAAATTTCAACAGCCTCAGACCAATACTTTTTGAGTTATGTAAAAAAAACTACAGGGGGGGGGTCAAATTGACCCCCCCCCCAGCGGGAATAGGGTTAAGGCCCAATTTTATTCATTGTTCATGAAACAGAAATGCGCAAGTCACTGTAAAAAAACCCATAATTTAAATAATCAATCAAATGAAAAAATATATTTATGCTCTTGAACAGTTTCTAATGGATATTTGCAAATCAGACATCCCGCTATATAAATGAAGGCCAGAGGATCACTTGAAATTACGTGTTTTAGAGAATATGTTATAGGAATGAACAAGTAGAGACTGAAAAACAGCTTGGATTATGATATGTTTTACTTATAGTTATGATATTCGTAATTTAACCAAATATAAATTTTCATAATTGTCGTAATCTGTTTCTAAATAATGTTCAAAAATGCAAAAATGTTTTTTTTTTGTTTTTTTTCTTTTAAAATACCCCATGAATTTAAATATGGGTTGGGTTTTTTTTATTTCTGTCGTTTATTTTTTGTGAACAACCCACTTTGCTCAATTTTTTTCCTTCGTAAAAAACAATTGATTTCGTTCGTTCTCAAAAATTTCACAAAAACTATGTCCATTTCTACATAAACCTGCGTGCAAAATGAACTAAAATAAAAGCATTTTCCATCATGGATGTTCAAAGAATTTTAAATATAAGATAACTTTAAAAATTCATGTTATTTCTTTAGCCTATTTAAATTTCTTACTTTGGTGAAAAGGAATTTAATATTTGCCACAGATTTTTTAATCCCTATATCTTAATTTTTATAAGCACAGTGCAAAAATAACGGTTAAAAAACCGTTGGAACTGAAGAAAGTATTTTAACGAACTTATATTTGCTTTTACATTTTGTCTTTTATCTTTTTAATAGCTCATATACATACAGGGTGAGTCAAAAAAAGTGTGATTTGCGGAGCCTGGTGCAAAACTGTACCTTTATTGTGCAAGTCTCCTAAAAGGTTTTTTTAAAAATATTTTTTGAAAATTTGTAATTTTTGGTTCTCCGATGGCCCAAAAAAAATCCGCAAACCTTTTTTTTCTCTCAAAATCAAAAGTTCAGAAAAACAAAAATTTGTAAATAAATTATTTCTATCGAAGTCTAAAATTTTAAAAAGATTGAATCGCAGAATCGCAGAATTGTACTAAGAAAATTCGCAATTTTCAATTCTGGTCTAATTTTTACGGAAAAATAGTTTTTTCAATGGTTCTTAAGGTTTCTACTGAACAGCGGCTATTTAATACTTTAGAATATACTAAGAAAGAAGGAACTAGAGAATTTAAATGACATCATTCTATTTTCTCAAATACATACAAATGGTGAATTTAATCTGCTTAATATCTGTACCTCATGTTCACTGGACTATTCTAATTGATTCTAAAAGTCGACTTCTTATTCCAGAGTTTTCTGGTTACCACTTTATTCTGCCTCAGTAAATAAATCCTAAATGGGAGTAATACGACAATTTAAAGGGAGTGACCGGCAATATAGTACAAATTCTATAGTAAACTAATAAGTTGTTTAGAAACCAATAATTGAATAAGATTACTGATTTTCGATGATCAAAGTTAATTTTTATTTTCTCAACCTGTTCCTAAACAACTTATTAGTTTACTGTAGAATTTTGTTTACATTTTTTGTCGTTGTTATTAATTATTTTAAAAAAAAACAATTCTGAGACGTACCTACCCAAATTCATGATTTTGATCGTCAACTTTGCATTCAAACTTATTAGATAAACATCGTGGAAACATTTTATTTGTCTCAAATAAATCCTAAATAATTTGTCCATAATATTACATATTCAGTTCAACCACCATACAATGCCAGTCACTCCCTTTAAAATATTTTTATTATTATATTTTTGTACGGGCATAATCAGAAAGTCCCGGAATGAATTTATAATTAATCAGACGACTTTACAATCTAATTTTGTAAATATGATTAATGAATAGATAATAACAAAATATCCCTAGTCCTGCTAATTAAAAAATGTGGTCTTTCTTTATTGTGGGTTTAAAATTGTAAATATATATATTGAAATATATATAAACTAGCCTTAGAGGGCGCTTCGCGCCCTCACGCAAGCTCTTTGGGAAATTGGACCCCCATTGAGATGTGTTAGTTTAGATTTAGCTCTTGAAAAAGACGCATAAAGTATTTATACCTAGTCGGGTAGTCGCGCCCGCGTTTTATCAACTTAATTCTTTAACATTTCAATTAAGTAAAAAAAGTATTGATTGTGTGGTTTTCAAGTTACCTTTAGAGGCTTTTTTGTCTTTCAGAAAAGCAAACCAGGGGGTTTTAGTAGTTATAAATCTAATGCTTAACATTAATGTGAGGGGCTCTTCTTTATCCCATGTATAAGGAACCAGCTTAATTTCTATTTATTTCTTGAATCTAAATTTTAACGGCCAAGGTGCTTGGGCCGACTTTAAAAAATGCAAAAAGTACATATTTGTAAATTTGTAAAAAAAAATGTGATTCCTATTTTAAGAACTTTCAAAAAATGTAACTTTTAAGCTTTTTGAAAATCATGGATCTTATAAAATCCAGTAATGATTTTATTTTTGCAAAAATCCTGTAAATTTTATTGTTTATACGTTAAGACGTTTATGGAAAGCTTCATTAAAATTGTCAAATCACACAAACCCTACGCCCAGGGGAACATATAATTCCTAAAATAGCTGATTTTCTCGATCCAAAAGTTATTTTTTGCCCCCAACTTAAAAAAATGCCCTCAATTGAAAAAAATATTTTCAAATTCCACTAAAACATTTGCCCCCATTTGCTGGGGAATTGCCCCCAATTAAAATTTTTTTTCAAGTTAAACTAACACATTTACCCTCATTTGCCCCTAATTGCCCCAATTATAAAAAAATGCCCCCATTTAAAAAAACATTTTCAAATTCCACTAACACATTTGCCCTTTATAATTTTAAAATTGCCCCCAAAATTTTTCAACTTGCCCACAATTTTACTTTGATTGACCCTAATATTTCTAAAATTGCCACAAGAAAATATAAAGTTGCCCCCATTAGCAAATGCCCCAAACATAAAAAATGCCCCTTTTTCACTTGCATTTGCCCCTAAAAAATTTTATGTAAATACAAATGTTGCCCCCAATTTTTTTTTAAATTATCATTTTAAACAATTGGCCCCCATATTAAAAAGTTGCCCCCATTTCTTTCAAATTTGTCAATCCCTAATGGGATTGAAAAAGGAATTATATGGACCCCTGCCTACGCCNCCCCCCCCATGTAAAACTAACTACAATACGATGAAGTGCATCCTGTCGTATTGGAATATGCTGATCTCCCATTCAAAATCTGTTCAAAACAGCATAAAAGACTTTATTTACTTAAATATTTAAAATATATTAGTCCAATAAGGATTATAAAATAGCAAAACAAAAAATCTACTTTAACAAGTAAAAAAGGGTTCTCAAGTTTAGGCTCATTGTACTTTTAACTAGAACCTCTAGTTGACGTGCCCCCCCCCTTCCCTAATACTTTCAAGTGCATTAGCTGTTAATTTCCTGAATCCTCATACGCCCCCCCCCCTCTCCCATCCCCACCACCCCTCTGATATTCTGTCTGCTTGTTTTTCTAATTTTTTACTGGATAAATTGTGTCAGTTTCAAGGCAGTCTTCATTCTATACATATATTTCATTGATATATAATGCACATTCATAAAGAACATATTCACGAAATTGTGAGGAACATTGATAAAATTTAAAAGTTAAAATCAAATTAAACAAACTTTAATGTTTTTCTTAAAGTACTTAAAGAAAGGAAACACATTGCAAACGCATTGTTTCTTATCCCAGTCTAAAAGTTCATGCTCCGTAGGGCTGGGCACGTTCCAACTTTTTATAGCCGTTTCATTAATAGTTCGTTCCACCCGTTAAAAAAGAAAAATGCAGGTGGCCGTTAATCTTAAAGGTATGAACGATTCGTTTTGCTAAGGGCATGTACCGTTTTTTTTTGAAAAATAAACGATCTCAATTTTAATAACAACATATTAATGGAAAATAATCAACATTTGTTAACGGATCCATTCATTAACCGTCTATTTCATTATAAACGGCAAAAAAGCACCAATAAAAAATTGTTAGCAGTTATGAAATCATTAAAGTTGCAGCCGTTAACGGCTATTGTTAAGGGTTAGTAAAATCGTTAACGGCACTAACAGCAGTGGCGGATATAAGGGGGGTTATTGGGGTTATTTACCCCCCCCTAGAATCCTGGGGATAAATACCCCCCCCTAGAATCCTGGGGGTAAATACCCCCCCCTAGAATCCTAGGGGTAATTACCCCCCCCCCCTAGAATCTTGGAGNTATTTACCCCCCCCTACAGAATCCTTATATACGCCCCTGACTAACAGTTGAACTATATTTATCCTTTTCTGCACGGACAGTAGTATCTAAATATCCAAATCTACTATATTTATCCTGTTCTGAGGAAAAACCAGATTCTTTCACTCCGAATTCCAAATTTATTAAATCAAAATTCGAAGGTACCGCGATCTTTTCTCAGCATTTAAAGTTGTGAACACAGAAGACGACATTTATAAACATAAACAAACGTAAAATATATTTTTTCCAAGTTTAATGCAATTTAAAGCAGAAAAAACCGAAATTCACTGCTTAAAAAAATCCATTCTATTTCAATTTTTTTCAATTACGACTAATCCGTTTCGATAACGATTAAAAATCATTAATTTTAGGCTTTCGTTAATGGACACTTCCGTTAATTTTTTCGAAAACCTCTGTTGGATTAACTTAAATTTGTCCAGCCCGAATGCTCTGTGCTGGTACAACACGTACTGTACAGCCCAGTCAGGCTGCTCAGTGTAGAATTGGCCCGGAACGTTTTTTGCCACATATTTTATAACCTTGCAAGATCACAGTGTTCTTCGGTTTCCATTTTTTCATGGAGACAAAAAACGGTTCTTTTGCAATTTTTTTTTTTTTGTAACTTTGAACCGAAATATTTGTTTGTGTTGAGTCAGTATTCAAGTGAGTTGTGGACGTATCCTAATTGCAAAATTTGGGATATTAGGTTTCTTTCAGATTTTCGTTTGATAATGATTACAACTCCCTTCCTACTTATTTTAGCTCTGCAGCAAACAGCCTACAACGCCTTCCCTGCATTTACCAGGTCTTATTTAATAGTGTGTTCTAAAAAATGGAAAAAGAGAATATGTCATTTTCAAGTGACCTCCTGACAAGGGCGTATACAGAAATAAATCTAAGAGGGCAAAATTTGAACTGTAATTCAAAACATTTGACTTCTTGAATATCAGGCATAAGTAAAAGATACTTTAAAGGTACACATACAGTCCAATTACCTTGCAAGTATACAGCTTTATCTTTCTTTCAAACAAAACTAGCAGAAAAAAGTATTGTTTCTAAAAAATCGACATTTTATTATACTGTTATGTTAGTAATGATTAGTATTTAAACTAGAGATAGTAAAAGACTTTTTTGAAAATGAAAACTTAACTTAAACTTAAATTCTATGAGATGAAAAAAGGACAAAGGTCTAGAAAATAATTATGACTTGTAAAAGTTTCCATTCTGAAAAAAAAGTAGGGGTACAAATGTAATCTATAATAAAGCTCTTCGTTCATTTACATGTTTGCTATGGCTGGCCAAACGACTAATCAAATGGGCTGAATTTTAGTGAGGAAACTAATGGATACCCAAGGATGACATAAGCTAAATAAATTTAAAATATTTTTTTTTTAATTCGATTTTTAAAATTCCACATTCAAACAACACCGGGAACTTCAGCTAGTTTGTCATAGGAAGAAACTCTGCCTCCAAACTCAAGTCTCCGTGGCTTGGCATTTAAAAATGATTGTTTAACTTCGTTATCCCTGATAGCGCCCATCCGATTAGAAGGAATTTGTATTCTAGATAGATTATTCATTCGGACTTCTGCCATGGTGGCTGTGGTCCATTAATACAATCTTCATAGTGCACTGAATGTACTACAAACTATTTTTTTATGTTCTTCACTCTTCAGTTTAAGATTTGAAAAGTGTAAAAGCTCTGAGTTCCAGGGGGGCACTGTACCCCCTGCCCCCCTGTATACGCCCTTGCCTCCATCTCAAGAGGTGCATGTCCAATTCACATTTTCCTCTACATATTACTCTCATTGAAAACCACAATTGAAAATAAACAAAGTTTTTGAAAAGTTTTTGTATGGTTCAATAATTCTATAGGAATACCAAGGAGAATCGGAAATGTTAAAATAAAAATTATTTGGAGAAGAGTTTTTCTTATCACGTGATAACGACATTTGTTTGAGATTAGTTAAATATACTTCGTTCATAAATTAAGTTTTGAATTGATTGAACATTTTAAATTTCAGGAATGATTTGTCCAACGAAATTAAGAACAACACCTTTACACCAACTAAAGTGGTAAGCAGGCATTTTAAGTGCAATTTTAGGTTTTCTGTTTTTACACTATTTTATATAATTCAACTAATGTGAGAAAAATTTAGTTTTCATTTTTATTTTTGACGCTTGTGACGTCGTGTATGATTGGTCCATTTCTCTGTTGCTTTATATTGTACTTGATAATCTATTTGGATCAGATAAAGCAATGGGTACCCGTAGTGAATCGGACATGCCAATTAAAATTACGTTTTCAAACGCCATTTAAATGATTTTAGAAATTAACAAGATTGTTAAATTGATATTCATTTAGACTTGATTAAATTCAGTGTCTTCTGCTGTGGGTTTTGTACAGGGTTACCCCCAAATAATAAGACTGTAAGGACGACATGAAACGATTCCAAGGTTAAAATAGGGGTTTTACATAATTTAGCAAAATAAAGGAATAAGCTTATAGATACAGGAAATCGTTAATATAAGAAAACACACAATAAAAATTCCAAAAAGTTGTCTCTGAAGTCTGTGGTTAACTCTTTATATTGGACACTTCTTTCAGGATTTATTTATGAGTCATAAATGAGCTGAACTAAGTAGGACAGGCTCAACTACTTATTCTGTACAGGAGATTTATTTATTTATTTATTTAGTTTGTGGTTAAATCTTTATATTTGACAATTCTTTGAAGAAGGAGATTTATTTATGAGTCATAAATAAGCTGAACTAAGTAGGACAGGCTCAACTACTTATTCTGTACAGCTCGTACAGCAGTTCAATAATCTTATCAAAAAAAAATTGAATTTGTGAATCCCTAAGTCTGATATTATAGAGGTCGGAGGACGGACTCTATCGAAACTAGGTTAGAAGTATTCCAATATATATTCTTTATAACCAGCAACTTTATATAACTACTAAAAACTGATCACACGAGTATATGGATAATCCCGCGTTCTTCTTCTGTTGTGGAACTCTGTTTTGGAGGCCGCAAAACATCGTCTTCCACAATATCATATTAACTAGAAATTCATTCATGTCTTTTTTGAGCTTGAACTAAAAGTTGAGCCCGATTAATTTTGGACAAAATTTATGAATTTCCAACTTCGGTTTGTCTATCAATTTTTTATTTCATTGCCCTTGCTGTATTCTTATTCGAAATAGCGTGATTTGACCAATTAAAAATATCAAACCTTTTACTTTTTCAGTTTGAGTATTTGAAGCAGTTTGGATATTTAGAGCAGGGTTCTCCAAACAGCGAGGTAAAACTTTTGATTTACAGATTCTAACATTGTTCCGTGTACATCCAAAAATATGGGAAATTAACATCAATGATCACTAGCTATTATTAATTCAAAGAATAATTTTGAGTTTTCTCTGAATAATAAATCTGAAACCCTTGAATTTTCAAAAAAAAGTTTTTCTTCAAAATTCAAATTCTTTTTCCCAAAATTCGAAAATATTTTTCAAGTGATTTTTAAATTTCACAAGCAACGCCGGGCACTGCAGCTAGTCATTTTAATAAAGCTCTTCCTCCATATATATTTGTATATGTTAGCTATAGCTGGCCAAACGGCTGGACCGAATTGGCTGAAATTTGTTGAGGAACCCCATGGGTACCCTTGGGGTAACATAGGCAAAATTCCACGGGCAACGCCGGGCACTTCAGTTAGTATTTTACAAATTCAAGTAAACAAAAATATATTTTTGAGGCCATATTCTTGGTTAATGTTGTATTTATTTCAGGCCCTATTTACAGAGGTGGCAGTGAAAAATGCACTTAGGTAATACATTTTTATACAGTGGGACTCATAAAACTGTGCACTTAGGTAATACATTTTTATACAGTGGGACTCATAAAACTGTGCACTTAGGTAATACATTTTTATACAGTGGGACTCATAAAACTGTGCACTTAGGTAATACATTTTTATACAGTGGGACTCATAAAACTGTGCACTTATGTCTCAGTTAGTAAACTAGTTAGCTTGGTCTTTTTCACTGATTATACAGGGTGTCCCACATAATATTAGATCGTGGATAGCTCAAAATTATGATTTTAGGGACTAATCAGAAAATTTCAAAACAATCAATCATTATTAAAAAATGTTAAAGGTTTTTATAAAAGTTTTCTTGAAGAAAATGCTAAGTTGTTCGAATATTATGTGCGTATTTTAGCGTTAAAGCTAGGAGATAATCTAATATGATATGGATTGCTCTGTACAATATAGATCTCTTATTTGATGATTATACTTTAAAATAGATGTTCATTACACTCTACAAATTGGACAATACCGTAACAAGGGTGGCGGCAATAGGAAAAAGACTGTTTGACTCTTGCTGAAATTATGATTTAAATAGTCCAATGAACATGAAACGCACCAGTTGTGTACTGTGTAGTGTAAGCAGACCCATTTCACATAATTCTATAAAAACTATTCGCTTTCTAACATTCAATTCATACACATAATATTAATTAGACATCGTTTTCCTATAAAATAGGTTCTATTATATGGTTTCCACTTTGTTTTCAAATAATCATTTTACATATACTTACAAAACCCTAGGTACTAATGCAAGGAAAGTTATTTCAGAGGTGTGCGCACTTTTTGTACTGCAGTGTACTGTCTTTGTGCGGAAAAGTAATCACAAGACGAATGTCACAGCCTGACATGGAATCCATTTTCACAAAAATAATCTATGAAATATTCTAGTCATATTATGTGAATATTCAAAATTATCCAAATTAAATGATTTGTTCCTCCTCGAATACTAGACGAACACCGCATATTTTTTTTGTTTACAAAGTCTGTCCAGAGAGAACTGGTTTCAATATGTACTCAGGGTATACACGACTGCAATTAACTTTCCTTGCATTAGTACCTTGCAAAACCGAAACTTCAACTCAAAAGTTAAGAAAAAAATTTGTTTTATTTTTGTTCGATGGTGCTTGCCATATAGACTGTGGAGTACCATATGAAGAAATAAAGTTTAATAGAAACTTGTTTAGTAGCAAAATCTGGTTTCCTCTCTACAGTTTAAAATATTAATTGAATAAATGTTTAGAAGCTTGCAAAGCTATGGAGGAATTCGTCCAACCGGCGAAGTGGACGAAAGAACTATTGAGGTGATTTTACAATATTAAATTTAAAAATTGAATATATTTTTATGAAACTATTTTGTACTTTTTGATTTTTACTCACTTCATCGTGAATTTAATAATAAACGGGCTATATAAAGTAATCATCGTGTTACAATGTTAAAAAAGCACATGTTCTATAAAGTTTTCATAGTTCCCGGATTTTTTCTAAAAAATTTAGGATGTTTCTTAAATCATTTTTTTCCAATTGAAATAAAAATAAAATTAAAATCAACCTTTTTTACTACTGCTTTGTTTCAAAGCTTTATTGATCTATAGAAATAGCCATTGAAATAAGACAAGTACACAAACGTATCAAAAAATTACCAATAACACTATGGCACGAAATGCTATCAAGTTTTTGGACTTAAATTTTCTCGATATCTCGAAGATTCTAGCCTATTTTGTCCCTTGTTATAGCTCGGGACAAAACTAATTCTAAAAAAGCTTGAGCCTTCTCGATAAAGAGAAAATTTCTGTCCAAAAACCTTATAACACTGCGAACCAAAATAACAGTGTTATAAATAGTTATTTTGTTCTCTTGGAAACAGGGACATTTTCTTAAAGGGACTGTCTTCGAATTATAATTTCAAGTGACCCCCTAATAATAGAATTGGATGCTCCATCACAATGTTTTGCTCAGAGCCTCAGATAAATATTTGAAGGGTACCATTGTGAATCTAGCATGCTATTCTTTAATTGAAAGGTCGCTTGAAATTACACCCATTGTCCCTTTAACATTAAAAAAAACCTTTGTTTTTCTGTATTTTTATACAACAAATAATTTATAAATATCTATGACTTTTTATTTGAAGACCAAATACAATTTCCCTGAAATTAAAGATTGAGAATTCATGTAACCTCGCAGCTCATCAAGTTTTCATTTTATCAAGAAATATTAGCGAAGAATGTATTTCTAGTTAAATATTAAAAATTCAGGACATTTGTATTCTTCTCCATAGGTGTCAATAAGAGGAGTTATTTATTGAAAACATATACTATGTCATTAGTTATGTTTACATAAATATACAGGGTGAGTCAAAAAAGGGTGAATAGCAAGATCTTGGATATACTAAAGCATTTTTTGGTAATCTCATTTTGACAAATATGCAAGCAATTTTTGATTTTTTTTTTTTGAAGGGCAATCTGATAGACCCTATCAAAAAATCCGCAAAACTATGTTTTACTTAAGATTAGATGAGTAGTATAACAAAAATGCGGGAATATCTTATTTCTATCACACCTTAAAATCTTTAACAGATCATCTAATTTTGAGTAAAAAAATAGTTTCGCGGATTTTTTAAAGGGTATAACAGATTGCCTTTTTTAAAAAATTCAAAAATGTCATGCATATTTGTCAAAAATGAGATTACCAAAAAAAATGCTGTATTTTATGCAAGATCTCGCTATTCACCCTGTACAAAACATATTTTAATCTTATTTTTAAGCTGTTGAGTAGGTCAAGATGTGGAAATAAAGATACTGAAAGAAAACCAAAGTAAGTCGAGAAAATGTCTGAAGTGGGTGCAGGCATAAATACAGGGGACATTAGTTCTAAATCTAACACTTGGCCCATTTCTAACACTGAGTGTTAGAAATGGGCACAAATTGAAAGACTGGGTTTTTGGGATCCCGGCCCATATCCAGAGTAAAAGTCGAAAATAAAAATTATAACCAACATTTTATTAAACATGAGAAGGACAACAATTCCCAATTAAAATTTTTAAAAAAAATAAAAATCATAGTTGGAGTTCTTTTCATATTAAATCTCTTGACCGTTTTCAAGACAATGTCAGGTTTTCCATTTTCGAACATATCCTGAATTTGAAACATTGTCGCGTTTTCGAGACAAAACCCACTAAGCATAGATAATATATTCTTTTCTATCCGTTAAAATTGTTTTATTTTAAATTTTTGTTTCTTTTAAAAAATGACTTGTTGCACTTGAGATAAGGTATAAACTGTCAAAATTTAACGCGTTTTTATTTAGACGAAGCTTTTTTATTGTAGCTCAAGGTTGAAGGGATCACTTTTATAATCTGGGGGGTCATTTGAAATTACGTCCACAGTTCCTTTTAAATTAAATCCTTGCTAAAATTGCATCGGTTCTCTGATTGTACAAACCTTTTTTGTTGTGTTTAGAAGATCAAGGAGGTTTATTATTGGATCCAAGGGGTGGAAGAAAAGAACTATTTCTTACCAGTAAGCACATATATTTTAATATAAAAATAAAACCTAAAAAATAAAAATTTATTAAATGTTTAGTTTAAGTAATTGGACACCAAAACTTGGCAGTGAGCAGTTTGTGAAACAGGTTTAGAATAATAAAATAATCAGTGGTGGGTGGAAAAACATTTTTTGTGCTATGCAAAGCGTCATTTTTATTGTTATACTTTTCTTTTAAATTTGTGAACTTCCCCAAAGTTTGTTACCTTTTGTAACTTACAGCGCCTAACCTAACTCTAAATAATGAGAAAGGGGATAATTTGACGCAAAAATAGCAAATAGCAAAAAAATGACTTTATAATGAAGTTTCATATTTTTCAATAACTAAAATTCTTCAATTGTTTATATTTTGTTTTGCAGGAACTTAGACGTGCATTCCAAACTTGGGCCCCATACTCTAGGCTAAACTTTATAGAGTCAGCTGATTATTACAAGGGCAGCCATTTTCTTTTTTATCAAGTCAGCTGTTTTTTACGAAGGCTGCCATTTTTCTTTTTTATTACAAGGACAGTTTTTTTATTTAGAGTTAGCAGATTATTTCAAGGACGCTGTTTTTTTTATAGATTTAGCAGATTTTACAAGGGTAGCCATTTTTCTTTAGTTAAACGTCAGTTAATTATAATAATAGCAGCCAGTTAAAAAAAAACATTTATGAATTTCTAATTGAGACAAGTTTTTTAATCCTTATGTTTCTTTTCCATGGGGATCAAATCAATTACTAGGAGGAGTGGCAAGATCACAAAGTCGGAAAAAAACCCGTGATGAAGTATAATCTAAGAAGACTTGAACGCTCTCGATAAAAAGAAAATTCTGTTAATTAAGTTCATAGCTCAGAAATTTAACTAGCTTTTGAAGACCATTTATTGCAAATCTATTCTTTGACATATAATAGACTAAAAAATAGTTGCATATAAATTACCTTTTGTTATTATTGGTTTAAAAGATAAAAGCTCCATATCGGTAGTCTGATATACGTGTGGCATTTGGAAGATACTCACACGGCGATTAGTAAGCATATTTTTATCAACTTTAATTATGAAATATTTGGAAAATAATGACTTTTCTTTAGTTATCCATTCGACGGGCCTGGAATTATATTGGCGCATGCGTACTATCCCTACGAGTTCGGAGATTACGGTGGAGATATTCATTTCGACGAGGATGAAGATTGGTCGACAAATGCGACAGAAAACAGGTCCAATTGTCGATGTCGACTTTTGAGTTATGAAGTCAAAAATATCCACTAGATAGATGTCGTTTCGAAAAATGCAAAATAATACCAATATTAAACCAGCAATAATATATCATGGCTATAAATTATAATTGTAATAACAATAATAATAAATATGATAAATTATAATGATTATAATAGTAAAAATATAATGAGAATAATTGTATTAATGGTAGCATGCTAACAAAAATGATAATAATAATGATAATATTAATAATGATAATATTAATAATATTATAACTAGTTTGTAAACCCAGCGCTACCAAGGTAACTAAAAGTTCCTCCCGCCGTTTACTCGCACTTGAAAGGTTTTACCGGGAAACTAAATTTTCTCTATTAAAGTCGACCCACTTATTTTAGAATCTCAAAACCAAGCTAAGAACATTTTCGTGGGTCTCCCGAGTTCCTCAATCGAAATTTGAGGCAAATCTGGCATGGGGTTCTTGAGTTAAGATCAGACAAACAAACAGACAGACAAACAGACATTACAATGTTAAATATATAGATAATTATAATAAAAATGATAATGTTATTAAAAATATTAGTAATAATGATAATATTCTTAATATTAACAATAATAATGATAATAATAATAAGATAATAGTGATACTAATACTAAAAATTATAATTATAATGATTAAAATGAAAGTAATAATAAATATGATAAAATTTATAATAGTTTTTTTTTACATTCAGTGATCTGGATTTCTTTACAGTCGCAGTTCATGAAATAGGAATATTTTTTCTCAAAACTAATTCTTTAAAATATCTTGATATATTTTTTAACTAATTGTAGAATATTATACACTACACAGTTTAAGTTAAAAAATGTGATTTTATAGTTTTGCAAAGAAATAAATTCATGAAAATACATTTTTTGAAAAAGTGCTTGTGAAAGGACATTCCCTTGGACTGGCGCACAGCCCTACCCAGGAATCCATCATGTATCCATTCTATAAGGTTAGTACTAATTCAATATTGATTGTTAGTTTGTTACATTATATTAACAATATATTAGATATTGTGAATTTATTGTGGAACCTTTAAATAACACTCTCTTCTAGTGAAAGAAAATTAATCTTACTAACAAAATTAGTTTTAAAAAGTTTTCTCTGATTTTTTTATTTTTTGACTAGCTAAAGTGCGCAGTGTTGCCCGTGAAATGAAACAAAAAATTAGAAATAAAAAAAATTGAATAAAAAATTGGTGCAACCGTTTGGCCACTTATAGCTAATATACATCTTTATAGAAAAATATACAAATATGTATAGTAACTCTTTAGCTCTTGATTGATCAATATGTATAGAATTGTTAACACAAATTCGAAATATAAGGAAGACGAGTTTACCGACTCAAATGCCGTAGCCTTTTCTCAAGATGTGTTTATCCATTTCCTCCATGTAGCACCCACATGTCAAACCCCGCTCATCCGTTTCCCGCCTCACCCCTCTATAACACATCCCAGCTCAGTTAGGTTTGGAGAGTTGAGCTGGTAACAGCTCCGACACAGGGAGCCTCTTGACTCCTTTATGATGATGACGCAGATACTCAGCGCTACGCTCCTGTTAATATGCTCCACCAACATGAAGCTCTACATCACTCCCATGAAGTACCCACAAATATTCATCATTAATTCCTTTGTTAATTTCTAAATCAACCAATTTTAACTCCGCCTTAAATGCAAATATTTCAAAACTTTCGTTTTTAGATAAATGTTAGAAATATCCATTTTTAGATCTCTTTATTTTACTATGGTGACTTTTAAAGTCAACATTTTTAAATATGGAAATCTAGGCGGGTTATATCTTGGTTGGTTGGATTTTAAATTTTCGAATTTGTTTTACTCTTTGTTAAATTAAAATCCCATTTTAATTTAACCCCCAGTAGGGGGTAATGTTAACACAAATTAGAAATATAAGGAAGACGATTTTACCAACTCAAATGCCGTAGCCTTTTCTCAAGACGTGTTTATCCATTTCCTCCATGTAGCACCCACATGTCAAACCCTGCTCATCCGTTTCCCGCCTCACCCCTCTATAACACATCCCAGCTCAGTTAGGTTTGGAGAGTTGAGCTGGTAACTGCTCCGACACAGGGAGCCTCTTGACTCCTTTATGATGATGACGCAGATACTCAGCGCGAGGCTCCTGTTGATCTGCTCCACCAACATGAAGCTCTACATCACTCCCATGAAGTACCCACAAATATTCATCATTAATTCCTTTGTTAATTTCTAAATCAACCAATTTTAACTCCGCCTTAAATGCAAATATTTCAAAACTTTCGTTTTTAAATAAATGTTAGAAATATCCATTTTTAGATCTCTTTATTTTACTATAGTGACTTTTAAAGTCAACAAGTATATAGTCTTCAGCTATTGATTGATCGATATGTATAGTATATTGTCTTCAGTTATTGATTGATCAATATGTATAGTATATAGTCTTCAGCTATTGATTGATCAATAGGTATAGTATATAGTCTTCAGCTATTGGTTGATCAATATTTGATCAATATGTATAGTATATAGTCTTCAGCTATTGATTGATCAATATGTATAGTATATAGTCTTTAGCTATTGATTGATCAATTGATTATATTTCCTGTTTGATCAACTTATGAGTAATCAGGGCCCTGAACGTGATTTTGGACTCGGATACGATGATATACTTGCGATGTATCAGCAATATAGTAAGCTTTTATAAACATTATTATAAGAAAAGTGTGACTAAAAAGAAATACTTGGTTTCTTGCTATTTTTTAAACAGAAAAACATAACTCACAGAATCTACAGCACACATTGCATGCACCTCTGATTCTTTAGTAAAAGTAAATTCAACCTAAAGTCTAGCCGCGTCAACCCTGTTGCACCGGCTAGTCCTATTATTTACCCTATCTCCGGGCGATACAGTACAAACTAGGACTGGAAAGGTTGACCCGGCTAGGAAATTCAAATGTACTACGGCTGCTTGTGATTGGTTTAAACAAAGATATGTTTTATTCCTTGAATTAATGTACTTTAAGAAATACATTAATTGCAATAATTGCAGATTAAGAAATACATTAATTGCAATAATTGCAGATTAAGAAATACATTAATTGCAATAATTGCAGATTAAGAAATTAAGTTAAATGAAAAAAAAAAAACATTGATTCCACAGTTTTCTGGTTCTCAGTGTAGGTATGTTTTTTAGTAACAACTCCTTTTCTGGAGGGGGGACTAGAGGACAACTATACAACAGACGATGAGGACAACAACAAGGACAAAGAGGACAAAGAGGACAATGAGGAAGATGAAAAAGACGACGAGGAAGAGGAGAAGGAAAAAGAGAAAGAGGAAAAGGATAAAAAGGATGAAAAAGATGAGAATGGTCAAGATGATGAGGAAGATACTGTACTCTTTGATGATGAATATCTAGGGATGAGTTAAATATATTTTCTTGTTATAACAATAACATATTTATTTGTTATAACAGTAACATATTTTCTTTTTTAAAACAGTAAAATATTTACTTGTAATAACAGTAACATATTTACTTTGTTATAATAGTAACATATTTACTTGTTATAACAGTAACTTATTTACTTTTTTATAACAGTAACATATTTACTTTGTTATAATAGTAACATATTTACTTGTTATAACAGTAACTTATTTACTTGTTATAACAGTAACATATTTTCTTATTAAAAGTGTAACATATTTACTTTGTTACAACGGTTAAACAGCAACAGCATATTTTAATCTCTCTGACTTGTAATTTTATTTTGTTTTATGTTGTTGTCCTTCAAATATCGAAACAATCGGGAAAAATTATGTCGGCATCTGTCTGAAAAAAAACCTTTATGTATTTTTGTTGTTTTTCCTGCTAGCAAAATTAGAAAATCCTTATAAAGTATTTTTTTTTTATTTTAACGGCCAAACACTTACAACAAAATATTGGACCAAACAGCAAACAATAACAATTATGTAAATTGTATGTAGAGAAAATTTGGAAAATGGATAAAAAACATTGATCATAAAATGTTTCATGTTTTCCTGAACGAAAATTAAAATGTTGTCAAAAAAATTAAAAATATTTAGCGCTTTTTTAGCTGATGAGGGGGAGTTTTACAACGACGGGTTTGATACAACAACAACAGCAACAAAATCTGAAGTGACCACAGCAGCAGCAAATAGTCCAACAACTGTAGTGACAAAGGTGATATATTTAGAAAACTAGACTTTTAAGACGCTTTGCGCCCGCCTTCTATTTCAACTATGAATATTTTCTCTTTATATATCTACATTGGAAAAAAAATTTCACGGTTTTTACAACAAAAAAAATTCGGTGGATTTTCAAAATTGTTGTTAAAGGCAAATTTTAAAAATTCTGTCACCCATAAACCTTCCCTTGGGTCACTGAGGGTCCCACAAAAATTTGAGCCGATCAGTTCAGTCGTTTTGACGTTTATTGGATACAAACAAACAGATACCCAGACAACAGACAAGCAAAGTATATATAGAAGCCCAGATAGTTAAACGTATTCCAAATTTACTGGTATGACTTTGAAAAAAATCTTCAAATCAAGTCGCATTTGTATAAAAAAAACAATGGTTTTTTTTTTAAAAAACTTCTGAATTCAGTGTTTCAATGCGGATTTTTAATACCCAAATCGATGAATATGAAATTATTAAACCTAAAATTTTATAAAAACTAGTTTTCGGTTGGAAATTTAAAATATTTCGACAAAATTGTTTTTTTTAATATTAAAAACTAGTTCTATGCACAGAGAGGGGGTGCCGTGGTAAATATTGATCATCCTAATCCAGAAGGGGTCTCAGAACTCTGGTCCCCCCCCCCCATCCTCCCTGTATACACGAGAATGCAGAAGTTCTCAATTGTTAATCACACCTAGTTTGTTGTACTTATAGATTTATTTTCGAAACTGAGGAGCAATAAAGAAAGCTTGAAAAATATTGTACAACATAAGGCCATTAACAGAGGTCATTTTGGTCTTATTTTAAGAAATGAATGGGTTAATGATAAATTTTTTATTTCTGATTACCAATTGAGGAGCGCGCATGCCGCAAAACACGTTTGGGTGGCTGTGATTACCTATTGAGGACTTCTGCACTCCCCCCTTGTATACACCCTGATTCAATTATATTAGGAAGCATCAACACAAACCTATGAAGGAGATTATGAAAATGTAGATGATCACATCAGGTTGTAAATATTCTAAATAACATGATGCTTACATATTCTTTTTTTGCATTTATTTTTTTATTTTTATTAGAATTTAAACTTCATTTTCGTATTTATTTCCTGTTGTAATTCATAACAGATCAGTTCTAATGTTCTGTTTATTGTGGTATCTGTTGCAGGCGAAACAGACCTCAGAAAGAAGAGGATATTTGTGCATCAGCAGTTTTTGATTCAGTTTCAAGAATACGCAATGAACTTTTTGTATTTAAAGGTAAATTTAATTTTAAATAGATTTGAATTTTTAATTTGGTTAAGTTTTGTGAGAAAAAGGACATTTTTTTTGGATTTAAATGGAATTATTAGGAAAGGACTAGGAATCTGGTTAAAATAGATTTAAATGGAATTATTAGGAAAGGACTAGGAATCTGGTTAAAATAGATTTAAATGGAATTATTAGGAAAGGACTAGGAATCTGGTTAAAATATATTGCTCCAAAATGGTTTGACTGAAAAAATGAATAAAATTAGTTGAAAAGGGGTAATGGGTTTCAGGGACTTGAATTTACTTTATATTAAAAAAATGATCAAAAACTAAGGCCGATCATAAAAGGTTAAAGTATGTCATCATTGTCTGATCTGATTTTTATTAAGCTTCTTTTTTAAATATTTTTTTTTATCCTGAAAAGACTCATTTTTTTTGTGACCCTGTCTTTAACCACTTTTTAAGGAAAATTTTTGATATATTTTTTGCAAAAGTTTTATAATTTGATTAGATGAATTTATGTGGAGATTTTCTGACAGGGGTCGTCTTCGATCTGGGTACCCAGCGCCCTTTAGACAGGTCTTTTTTATACATTAAATAGAAACAAATGGGCAATTAATTGAGGCTTTTTTTCCACAGATAAAGATAGATTGCGCATAAGACGACATTTTTCATCTTGAAAGATATAAATATACAGAGATGTTTTAAAGATTAACTATTATGTAGATTAACTAGGTCGGTTGTGAACATAGGCTGTACTTATGTTATTGAGTACTTGTGGTGTACATGAGTTCTGTAGAGAGAAATTTAAGTTAGTTTAGTCCGTCTCATGTCCTTCTTCAGTTCTCGTAAATATAAATTATAACAAATCGTTATTTCGTTTGTTATTGTTTCGTTTTTTCATATTTCTACTCTCAGGGTTAACGTAGGGAAAGTAAAAAAAATATAAGAAAGTTTACGTTATTTGTGGAACGTTTTAAAAGTTTTTTTACAACGAATTAAGCTATTTCCAATTAAATCAAACAAAACATGAATTTCACAATGTTTTTTTTTACTGTGTAGCTATAACAGAGACTCATTTAAATAATGCCTAATTTGGTAAAATATATGATTTAAGCAAAAAAATGTTGGCCAACATTTTTTTTTTTGCATCGTTGAAATAGATATTTAATTAAATGTACCATGCCTAAATATTTTATTGACAAACTTGACTTACATATTAAGAATACATAGTATAAAAAGCAAGCTTTCTTCTTTATTTTTATATTTAGATGTTTGGTTTTCCAGAGACAGTTGATCATATAGACGCTGTATTAGGTTTTCATAAAGATAAAATAATAACAAGGATTGAAATATTTTACCCCTATTACGACCCCCCAACACTAGAATGCTCAAACTTTAAAGCTTTTTCAACTTCATAGTTTTTTTTAATACATAGCTTCCTAAGTTAGATGCCTTGTTTAATGAGTATAGCCTTGAAAAGTTGAATTTGAAACATTCCCTATTCTCAACTCCCCTCAAAAACAGGCCAATAAATATGAAAAAAGGACGAGTTTCTTTCGAGGCAAAACTCTATAAATGAAAACTTTCATATATTTTTATCAAAATGTAAAAAAGAAAGACCTGAAGATGGTATGTTAGTGTTCTTCTCCTCAGGACAGTTTTGGCTTAGCGATGGAAACTTTTTCCTAGGTAAATTCTCACAAATTAAAGGGACTGTACGCGTAATTTCGTTTTATCTGAAAGCTTTGTCTGAATTAGATATCAATATTTTTGTTTGTTTTAATTGTATTCTATTTCTATATGCGGGTTCTCTGCGACAGTGACTTGCGCATTTCTTGTTTGTACGAATCAACGGGGAAAGGCAGAGAAAAACACACACATTTTTAATCTTCCACGCTTTTGATCAGGTTTTAATGATACCGTTGTGAATCGGCCATTGTCAGCTTTAAACCTTTAACGAGGAACAGTGGGGAGGATATCGACATTTTTCTAATTTACCGAAAGCAATTTATTTATTTTTTTTATTCTATTTTTCTGTTTTATAATTCTACAAGTCTTAGTCACTTCGATAAAGAAACCACAATTGGAAATTATCCATTTTCTGAAAAAAGACAAGAATATCATTGACGGTAGTAAAAAACACCAACTTTAAAAAACCCAGCTGGCATAATGCATACAACTGTACAGTGTAAATATGGAGGGGTACTTGATATTATGTCTACCTTTACATCCAGTTTACAGCTAAACTATAGTTGTTGTCGTATTTATCAATACAATGAAGAAGACTTTCCATTTCACTATGTAATCTACAAAGCGTTTAATCAGCAAGGAAACACATAAAATGGAAACAATGAGAAGTTGTAAATTAACAGCTTCTCTTACTTTAATTGTAAACTTGTAATTTGATAAAAGGTTGTAAGAAATAAAAACTTAAATAAAAAAGTCGTCTTTAGTGTGTAACTGTAAAGTGTATACTAGAAAAAATGTTCGTTTTTTCGGGGATTTATCAAATGAAAGTTTAAAAACCAATTGCAATTAAATGTTATAGGTGCATCTCAGCCAATATCAGAGCTAGGTCTGCCCTCTTCACTTAGTAGAGTAGATGCAGCCTTCACGTGGGGCAAAAACAAGAAAATATATATCTTCTCAAATAATCAATATTGGAGGTAAATATATTTTACCGCCTTGTCACCAACATTATATACCTTTAATTCCCCCAGCAGAGGGAGTCTAAGTTTCATAAGGTCCTTTGGGAGAGTTATGTAAAATAACGATCCACTTGGCGAAGTTTAAAAAAAAAAATTCGCGCACTTTCATATCAAAAGACGATAAAATTGTGTTCAATCACTTTTTCGGGAAATTCCTGTATGTAAAGTAGTTGTTTATAATTAATACTAAGCTATATCTTTTATTTCAACCTTTAATGTTTCCTCATTCTTGCAGAATTTTCTATTCCATGAAACAATAACAAAAACCTTTACAGTTTTGCAATTTTGTTTTCGTGGGTTTTCAAAATTTTACGAAAATATTAAACTTTTTTGGAGACAACTTTCTGTAATTTTGAGCTTTCATAAACCTTCCCTGAGGCCATGTGAGGTCCTACACAAAATTTTGGCCCGATCTTTTCAGCCGTTTTGACGTTTACTGGATATAAATGGACAGACAAGCAAAGTATATTATAGTAGGCTGTTTGAGAAGCTTTAAGTTCCCTTTTGTATAAATAATTTTAGCTTTTAACTGTTTCTCTAAAAGTAGGCCATTCGAATTTTGTCGGAATTTTCCCATAAAGATAGAGTCCTCAGAGGTCCCACATTGAATTTGTTTCCAATCGGTTCAGCCGTTTTTACTCTTATAATGGACAGACAAACAAAGAGACAACTAGACAAGCAAAGTATATTTATAGATATTGGAGATAAATATAAAATATGTTGAATGTTTAAGTATATTTCATATTGGAGATTTACAATAAATTAGAGGTAGTTTTACAACAAACTGGACGTAGGTTAGCAATATATTTGAGGTAGGTTTACAAACTATTGGAGATTTACAATAAATTGGATGTAGGTTTACAATAAATTCGATGTAGGTTAACAATATTTTGAAGGTAGGTTTACAATATATTGGAGGTAGGTTTACAAACTATTGGAGATTTACAAAAAATTGGATGTAGGTTAACAATAAATTGGAGGTAGGTTAACAATATATTGGATATACATATAGGTTTATAAGATATTGGAAGTAGGCTTACACTGTATTGGAGATTTACAATACATAAAGGTAGGTTTGCAATATATTCGAGGTTGGATCATAATATATCGAAGGTAGCTTTTTAATATACTGGAGGTAGGTTTGCAGTAACTGGAGTTATTTTAACAATATATTGGAGGTAGGATTATAATTTATTCAAGTTAGGTTTATAAGAAATTTTAAGGTAGGTTTACAATATATTTGAGGTAGGTTTATAATATATTGGAGGTAGGTTTACAATATATTGAAGGTAGGTTTATAATACATTGGAGGTAGGTGTATAATATATTGGAGTTAGGTTTATAATATATTGGAGGTAGGTTTATTATATATTTGAGGAAGGTTTCAATATATTGGAGGTAGGTTTATAATATATTGGAGGTAGGTTTATAATATATTGGAGTTAGGTTTATAATATATTGGAGGTAGGTTTATTATATATTTGAGGAAGGTTTCAATATATTGGAGGTAGGTTTATAATATATTGGAGGTAGGTTTATAATATATACGAGGCAGGTTAAAAGTATATTAAAGGTAGTACGTTTTACAATATATTGGAGGTAGGTTTGAAATATATTTGATGTAGGTCTATAATTTATTGGAGGTAAGTTTAGAATATAATGAAAGTAGATTTGCAAAATATTGGAGGTAGGTTTATAATATATTGGAAGTAGGGTTACAATATGTTGGATGAAAGATGACATAAGATGTCCGGTAAAACCCAAAAACTATGGAATAGGAAGACGACGGATACACTCATGATATGGTTTATAAATTGGTCCTCTTTACTTAAAGCACAGTAGTATCACCATTTTTGACTAAAAATAGAGCTTTTTCAACCAAAAATATAACTGAGATACAGGGTGTTTCAAAAATCATATTTATTTCCAGATTAAACTCCCAGATGAGAACAGAAGCTGGATATCCAAAGGATCGAACAAACAAAGCTTATCTTTTAAAGACTCAAGGATAGGATACAAATATTTCAGCATTTTTTACAACTCGTTCAACCATAAACTCCTAACACTCTCATTTTTGACACTATCGCCGTTCAATTTTGTGACTGTTCATAAATAAAAATTTAAAGGATTTTTTTTTTAAATTTCCGGTTTGTGTAAAAAAAAAATTTTAAATAGCCCATAATTTTTTTGTAACAAAAGCTGCAGATCTAAAAACTATATTTTTGAAAAGCCCTTGAAAAATGTATGTGGAAACATGTGTCACACCTCGAAATTTGTTTGGCACAAAAAAAATATTTTTTACTTTTTTGTACAATTTTTTTTTGCCTTTTTTCAACCCTTAGCGACAAGATTTAAATAAATAATATATTTTTTTCTAACTTTGATTTGTTGGATGTAAATAGGATATTTCTGCCTGGAGAGGAGTTCCTTCAAATTTGGATTCTGTCTTTACCTGGACTGATGGTAAGAGATCTTAACGCAAGAGATGGGCTACGTGTTGAGAGAGGGAGGGGGTGCAGGGCCGCCATGAGCCCCCGCGAAGTGATTTTCGGAGCCTTTGGATAGACAGAATGACCTCAATGCTTGGGTCTACCTCTCCATTCTCTCTCGCGGGGTTTGGAGGTCATTCTGCGTATCATGAGGCTCATGGCGGCTCTGCATTCCTTTCCTCGTTGAGATCTGCTTTTAAACATTCAAAGTGTTCAGACTTTTGAAATGCAACTAAAAAATATGTAAAGTGATTCCTGTTTCAAAATTTTTTGCTTGGTGTATTTTCTTTTTTTTTTACAGTATGCAACATTTTTACTATTTTTACCACAAAGATATAAACAAAAACAATTAGTTTAATCATTTATGATATATAGTTTTTATAGATAGTTTTGGTAGATAGTTTTGAAAGATAGTTTTGACAGATGGTTTGGGTAGATGGTTTTAAAAGCTAGTTTTGATAGATAGTTTTGATAGATGGTTTTGATAGATAGTTTTGATAGATAGTTTAATAGATAGTTTTGATAGATATTTTTGATAGATAGTTTTGATAGATAGTTTTGAAAGATAGTTTTGACAGATAGGATAGATGGTTTTGGTAGATAATTTTGGTAGATATTTTTGACAGATGGTTTTGGTAGATGGCTTTAAAAGCTAGTTTTGAATGATAGTTTTGATATATGGTTTTGGTAGATAGTTTTGATGTCTAGTTTTGATATATGGTTTTGGTAGATAGTTTTGATGTCTAGTTTTGGTACATAGTTTTGGTAGATAGTTTTGGAAGATAGTTTTGGAAGATAGTTTTGATAGATAGTTTAATAGATAGTTTTGGTACATAGATAGTTTTGAAAGATAGTTTTGATAGATGGGATATATGGTTTTGGTAGATAGTTTTGGTAGATGGTTTTGGTAGATAGTTTTGATAGATAAATTTAATATATAGTTTGATAGATATTTTTAAGAAATTTGCACTCCATTTTTGAAAATCACTTATAACAATTTTCTTTTTTAGGTGTGACATACTTTTTGAATGGTGGATATTTTTGGAGGTTTGATGACAACAATATTATTACGGATACGGAGATTCCTCTTAACATTAACAAATATTGGTTTGGGTGTTGAAACTATCCTTTGTTTTTTTTTTCCATTTTTTTGTTGTATTTAAGAAAACATATTTTGTAGGAGTCAAATTATTTTCATCTCGTAATTGTTCATGGTGAAACATGTTTTTCTCTTCACTGATGGAATTTTTTAAATAACTTTTAATAAGCTTAATTTAGAAATTTGAAAACATCAAAAGAATTTATAAAATGTCGTCTTCTACTAACTGATAATGTGTAATGTTGCAGACATTTAGTTTTCTAATTGAATATTATATTAAGTTTCCGCATATTGTTTTTAAAATTGCAAAAACGGGGACTTTCAGACTTTTTCTGCGTTGAATAGCAAGTTCTTTTAATAAAAGAAAATTTAAGATTTTTTTAAACACCGTCTTCTTATTTTTCCCACGCTTTATTTATGAAATTTTAGAATTGTATAAACATCTCATTTTTTAGCTTGTTTTGATGTTTTTGAACTTTGTTTAGCTTTAACATAACATAATTGTGAACGGCTCGTTAACGGCTGGCACCGTTAACAATTTCTAAAATATTTGCCGTTAACTCTGTTAATACTGAGATAGTTCACACGTGGATTTAACGGTTTTGTCAATATTTTTAAAAGCTTTGCCTTTTGATCACAATTTGACCCGTCAAAAAGAATTTTTTAGCCTTTTTTCTCAAATACTTTTTTGTCGGGATATACATTATGAATGAAAAAGTATAGAATAAACAAAATCGTAAGTTTAAAGACTGTTGAATTATAGAACAAAACACGCTAGATTTCAAATAGAAGAAACCGAATGCTTCTCACTCTGGTTAGTCCGGGGTGAGTTAACGAACAGTAACCTTAAAAAAACGGGAAATGCCGTTATCAAACCGTGTCGAATTGTTAGAAGCTGGAGTAAACAGTACAGTACATGCATAAACTTTATTAGTCAAACCGAGATAGTACGCTAAATGAATCTGCCTCTTTTGAACCAAATGGAGAAAATTAAAACAAAATCTTATCGTCAAAAATGAGTGATTTTATTCAATTTTCTACGATACTTGGTTGCAAAGATATAGGAATTAGAAAATTTAAGTATGTGACAGAAACCCAATTCCTTTTCATTGTCATAACTTTGAATGTGTACGGAATGTTTTTAGAATAAAATTATTGTAATGTTTCACAGTGATTTAAAGGTTGCAATCTCGAAAGATAAAAACAAGTGATCTATAATGTAGATATGTCTTGGGCTACGAAAAGTATATGAGAGTTAGAAATGTAAAATCAAAGGCAAAGTAAATAAGCCTATGTCATCCCCAGGCTTTCCATGAGTTTCCACAAAAAATTCAGCCCATTCGGTCTAGCCGCTTGACCGGCTATAGGGAACATACATATTTATGAATATCTTGTTTTATTATATAGAAGATTATATCTATTAATGATGAAAAATTATTGAATTCAAATGATAAAAGAAGCAAACCAGAGTTTTTCAGGTTCCTCTGGTATATCGTTGTTTTCAGATTAGTTGAGTATTTGCTGAATATGATATGTTTCAAAAAAATTTTTGTATAAGTTTTTGTATAATTTTGACACGGTTTTACATCAATTTCTTGAGACAGGAACATCAGATAGAACTCTTAAAGGTCTCGGTCAATTGCATAAGTTCTCAGGTTTCAGCCTATACTCCCTTTCATTTCTCCTTTACAGTCCCTTTAAATATGACGATCCGATTGTTAGATTTGATCTTCTGACTAGATTGCTGCATTGCAAATTTGCACAAATAAAAATAAACTTGTTTTAAATGCAGGTAAGCTCAAATGTAAAGAAAAGAATTTAATTAATTCCGAACAGTCGTCTCATCGAAATTTACAAAACAGTTAATGAATGTACTTAGTTACCTATCTTCATTATTTGAGACAATTCGGCCAAGGGGTTTAAACAATGTATCATACATACAAAAAGACATACAGCGTTTACTAATTAGATACTAGAAATGTGAAGAAATATATTTATTGAAAAAATATTAAAAATCTTAGAATAAAAAGTGAAAATAAAAAAGATGGATGTTGAAAACAGATCACATATATCTTCTTGGACCTATTTTCTCTCTTTAATATTTGTCGTTCTCAAACTAGGAAATATGGATGCTGGATCTACACTTACACCTTCGGTGTCATTTCTAAATAAAAATGTGTATTGCTAATGGTTATCAATTCATAGGGGACGACTTTCTTTCCTTTGTAAAAACAATTTGACTTTAAAATATTCGATTAAACCTCATTGCATGAACTGTAATATTTAAATACCAAATAATAAACAGCCGTGTTAATGTTTCTGTTTCCCTACTGTATAAATGGTTGGGAGAAATAAAAAATTAAAAAGAAAGTCGTCTTTGTTGTATTGAGTTTTACAACGAGCACTGTATCTTGAATATACGTGTTACCTATTTTTCAGTGCTTTGATGTAAGCGGTTTTAATCAACTGACTATTGACCTAAATAAGACATTATGAATTAACCTAAATTATAATTAACTTAAGTTTAAAACAAACAAATCAAATCAGACTCTCAGGGATGTCCAATTTCCATAAACTGAAGTCTTAAATTGACTATAAAGGAGAAATGAAAAAGGTGTATAGGCTGAAGGAGTTGATCGAGACTCATGGGAATTATATCCAAAGTTCCTGTCTCGAGAAATGGATAAAAAACTATGTCAACTTTTAACGAAAATCTAAATATATAAAATTTTGCATAAAAATAGTAGGTTTAAACAGATCATATATTCAGCAAATACGCAACCAATCTGAAAACAACGATGTTCCAGATGAGCTTGAGTAACTTAGGTTATTTGAATTTAATAATTTTTATATAAATAGAGATTTTCGTATAAATTTGACAAAGTTCTTTTTTTTATAAATTTCTGGAGACACTAACATAAGATAAAACTCTAATGGGTCAACTCCTAAAATGCTCAGGTTTCAGCCTATACCGCCTTTAATTTGTCCTCTATAGTCCCTTTAAGACTCAAGATGATAATACTAAATCAAGTCTTAGCTTGGGTTTACATTCTGGAATTTTCGACTTGGCAATAAAAGTTTACGATTTTTTCTTTTACAATTAAAAAAGTATAAAGTCTTAAAAATTGTCTACCTCTTCAGATTTTCCCATTTCCTCGATAACACCTTTAATAATTTTCATGAATGTATCAAGATCATTGTCAATTTTTTCCGTGGTTTCCAGGTCTGCGAAGAGAGAGGTAGCTTCGGACAATGAATCTTGATAGTCAGGGCTAAAAGAGCCACAACTCTAAAGAAAAAAACTGTTTAAAAAATCCCTTATTTTCTAATTCCTATATTTTTACAACCTGATTGTGAAAACCTCTGATTTGTCCAACTTTAACAATTCGACATTAGGTTGCAAAGATATGGGGATAAGAAAATTACAATTTGTGGCGAGGGGGCAAGTCTCAGGCTCTGGATTAGTTCAAGTTTTTAGTTTAGTAATCTAATTGGCTTGTACAAAATCAGCCATAAAACTTTATTTTTTGTTGGTCCTTACGTGACTAGTGTGAACGTAATTTAAATAATTTCAAGAATGGGATGTCAGATTCACATCTGTACCCTTGAAAGCTTTGTCTAATAAAGAATTTATAAGCTATCCCTGACCATCTGTTTTAACTTTAATTATTTTTAATTAGGGTTTCTCTACAAATGTGACTTCAACTGCAAATACAAAGTTTTGGAATTAAATTCTTATAATTCATTGATAAGATAAAGGTTTAAAGGGTATCAGTGTCAACCGAACAAGCTCCTTTTAAGATAGAGATTTACTTAAAATTACAATAATAGGTAGCGTTAAAATTCTCAATGCAATTATAAACGAAGAAACTTTAACAAGTATTTAAAACATTGCTATTTGGGTTATAAAGTTTTTGGACAGAAATGTTCTCTTTATTGAGAACCTTCGAGATATAGAAAAGGAATTGAGTCTTTGTCACAAACTCTGATTTTCTAAACCCTATATCTTTGGATTACAACGTCGTAAACCTCTCAAATTTCAAACTTTGGCTTTTGTTAGATCAAAAAATATAAGTTTGAAATATCAAAGGTTTACGACATTGGGTTCCAAAGATATAGGGATTAGAAAATCAGAGTTTGTGGCAAAGACTCAATTCCTTTAAGTCCAAAAACTTTTTAGCACGTCATGCCAAAATAATAGTGTTATAGGTAATTTAATGAAAAGTTTTTGTACTTTATAGCACACGTGCTATAATATACAACTAATTTAACTTTATAGTACGATGATTACTTTATAGCACGATTATTATGAAATTCACAATGAAGTGAGGAAGAATGATAAAGTTCACAATAGTTTCATAAAAGTGATATTAAATGATTTTCTATGCTAAGATGACAGTGCCCAATTCACAGCGACACCCTTAAACCTTTATCTGATTAAAATGTTGAAGATATTGTCGTTCTTCTAGGTTTAAATGTGATATTTTCTCATCATTAATATATTGAATCACTTTTGAAGAGAAACTGCAGTTGGAAAATAATAAATTTTTTAACAGAGGGTCTCTTGAAAGTACGCTTACAGTCCCTTTAAAGTTAAGTCTGTTATTTCCAAATTTAAAAAAACCTTCTTGCATGGTAATTTCTTGAGGGATTTCCAAATTTCGCTGATAACTTTTTCTTCGGCTGTGGGCTTACGATTAGATCTGAACACTGCAAATTTAAACAATTAAAGTTTTTAAGTTGACATTAAATTTATTTATTTGCTATTCTTTAACAAACTAATACTTACTATTTCTTCTTTTTTTCCTTTGGCCTGCAAAACAAAAACTAGTTAACATATATATTTTTAAAAAATATTTTAGGCTTTCCAAAACAACTAAACCACAGTGATTTTAAGGTTACAAGCTCTCCAGTAAAAATCGTTGAGAATTTTTCCAATTACTTTTTAAAAACCAAAGCTAACAACAAGTGTTCTATAGTACTAAAATGCACATAAAAAGGGCTACAGAAAAGCATAAGTGAGTTGGAGCGGTGAAATCAATGCCTAATACGTTGGGAAACTCAAAACACATAGATTCAGCCTCCTTATAAACAGTCTCATCAATTTTTAAGACAGGGCTGACTTTGAAGTGTCGCAACGCCCTAAGCTTTGATTTTACCGCTCTAACTCACTTATGCTTTTCTGTAGCCCTTTACATGTACATTTTAGCAATGTAAAGCACTTCTTGTTAGATATGGTTTTTTAGAAGTAATTGGCAAAATTCTCAACGATTTTTGCTTGAGAGCGTGAGACCATTAAATCGCAGTGAAAAGTCGACCCTGCCTTAAAGATTGATGAGACTTTTTATAAGCAGGCTGAATCTATGTGAAACTAAGTCTTTGCCACAAACTCTGATTTTCTAAACCCGTTATCTTTGCAACCCAATGCCCTAGACCTTGGATATTTCAAACTATAAATTCTGCCAGATTATATAATCATAAGTTTGAAATAACAAAGGTTTAAATTATCAGATTGCAAAGATATAGAGATTAGAAATTGTGTGGCAAAGATTTAATTTCTTTTCGTAACAAAATAAAACTCTTAATCGAGAGAATTTTTGCTGCCTTAGGAAATCACAATTCATGTAAAAAATATTTAGGTTAAATCATTCTCAATACTAGCTTGGGAACATTGGTCAATACTAGCTTGGGAACATTGATCAATACTAGCTTGGGAACATTGGTCAATATACTAGCTTGGGAAAATTAGTCAATACTAGCTTGGGAGCATTGGTCAATATTAGCTTGGAAACATTGGTGAAAACTAGCTTGAGAACATTGGTTAGTACTAGCTTGGGAACATTGGTCAATACTAGCTTGGGAACATAATATATATTTTTTATATCCCTGCTAGCCTGTGAACAATGGTCAATACTAGCTTGTAAACATTGGTCAGGGGGTTTAAAGCTATGATCTGACATACAAGGATATAAACAGAGATTAGCAAAATAATTCTTTAAACATAAAGACAAATAAATAGATAGAGATTACTACTTAATATATATATATAAATTTTCGTTGTTCTAATGAACTCGCCAATAAAAATTTGAGGCAAATCGGTCCAGGGGTTCATGAGTTATTAGTTGACATACACCAAAACACACAGAGATTACTACTTTTTTACATAATAGCTTGGACACCCAATTTTGAACAGGAAATATAGATAAGTCAACTAACTCAAAATTTGAAGCAAATCGGTCAAGAGGTTTAAGAGTAATGAGCTGGCATACAAATTAGAAACCAACGAGCTGGAGAACAGACATGCTTAGTATTTAACTTTTTTATTGTCCAGCTGCTGGATAGTTGAAGAATTATCATGTCTAGGGTTGATAGTAATTATTTTTTGAGATAGAGTTGGGTAGGTTTCAACCTTTGCTTGTCTCATCTCAATAAAATGTATTCCATTTGAAATATTCATAAAAATATTGATAACAAATAGTTGAATCATGGATACAACAAAAAAAGATCAAGCCTAGCATTTTTCTTCCTTTTTGCGTCTCCGAGTTTCAAGAATAAAGTTTATAATTTACAATATGTTCATTGACCACATCCCCCCCTCCCACCCCAAAAAAATCTTACGATTCGATGTTGTTCCATTCCCATGTAGTTGAAGACAATCATTATCCTCTACAAACAAATAAGTGTCTGATCCCTTTATCTTTACTAAGTGGGGATTTTTCAAATTTTTCAAATTTTCAAATTTTTCCAATTTTAAAAGAATAAAAATAAAAGGGGTATAGGCTTAGGGCGAAAAATCTAATCTTACTTTTATCTGTTGCGTTGTTAAAAACGACTTATATTGAAGACCACGTCCATACAAATTAAGAAAGTTGCAACATACGACTCGGATCGTAAAACATTTATTTAATTCCAAACAAATCATTTAGAAATTATAGTCATTAATATTTTTTCGACGCATTTGTATACAGTTGAAATTTCATAATAACTTTTATTATTATGATCTGAGAGTTATTTTTAAAACATTTATTCCTGTTTCGAGGATTTTTGATAATGAAGACGACATTTACATATTTTCCAGGAATGTCCAGTGCTATGTCGTGGAAACATTATGAAATATCAACTATGTACGAATGCGTCGAAAAATAATCGATGACTATAGGTTGTAATATCTGAATGATTTGTTTGAGTTTAAATTGATTTTTTACAATCCCAGTTTAATGTTGCAACTTTCTGAATATGTATGAACCATAGATAAATAAATAAACATAGAGAGCTTATGTACGCAAAATCACCAAGAATTGTACAGTCCGCGAAATCATACTACTAGGGGTCAAAGTGTACTTCAATGATAAGGTGTTTGGTGTTTTGATGGATTTCATAATAGAGTGTAAAATAACTCCGGGAATGGAACTATTTGAACAATATTTCATTGAGCAATATATCATATTGACGAGAACTGAAGAAGGACATGAGAAGGACTAAACTAACTTAAATTTCTCTCTACAGAACGCATGTACTCCACAAGTACTCAATGACATTAGAACAGCCAATGTTCACAACCGACCTAGTTTAACTACAGAGCGTCCCATATCATTTTTAACGCCAAAATATGCAATAATACTCGAAAAATCTGGCAATTTCTGCAAAAAAAATTCTTTTAGCCTTATTAAATTTTTCAAAATGATTGATTCTTCCTAAATTTTCTGATTTGTCCCCGGCCCCCAAATCGTAATTTAGACCCATTGACGCGGTCTAATTTGATGTGGGACACCCTGTATTTAATAGGAATATCTTTAAAATATCTCTGTACATTTATATCGTTCAAGATGAAAAATGTCGTCTTATGCGCAATCTATCTATATCTATGGACTATGAAGTGGACGCTTCGTTCTTCAGTCTTAGGCGTTTTAACAATTTTCTCCTTATAGACGTAACAGATAGAAGTGAGTATTCATCAAAAGCGCTTATTTTTCGCCGTAAGCCTATACCTCCTTTCATTTTCCGGAAACACTCCCTCTAAGATAAGATTTGGAATTCATTGGTATGTCTATGTTACTAGGATAGGGGTTGCTGATGACATTATTTAATTTACAAACATTGATATTTTTTAAGTGGTTTCATATCATGCAAATAAATGTTTTCGTTGTTTGAATAATGTCAGGTTTTTCACTTATTTGTACTTCCGTTTGTGTAAGCAAATCATTGTATTTTCCCTTTACCTTGCGCTGACACAGCATACAGCATTACTAAACAAAAAAGATTAGTTTTTTTAAATTAGAAAAATACTGGGTAGAGATTTTTATTCCACTCCCCTCTATGGGCAAAGTATTTGTTAAAAACAACAGTTATGAAAGAAGATTATTTTGCATGTTGAAATTGCAAACCGAAAACCGGTTTTCAAGAAATTTTGAATAATTCAAACGAATACAAATTATTTCTTTAAAATATGTCGTCTTGCTTCTACTACTGATTTTCTAAAAAACCCTGTGTACACTCTACATTCATTTAGGTTGATTGTTGATATGATTTGCTTGGTTTGATTTTAAAAACAGAGAAACTGACCAGTCTCAACATTTTTGTGAGAACTGACCCAGTACGCATGGAACCTTACAGTAAAAGGTTGCAAACTATCACACAAAAATTGGGAAGAATTTTGCCAATTATCTTCTTAGACTGAAATCAAGGTATTGATAATTCTAAAATGTTTAAGTCTTGTGCTACAAAAATAAGAAAGCTAGTAAGTTAAAAAAAGGCCTAGGCTTGAATTATCTTTCTACAAAATTTCGATTATTTCAAATTTTGAAAATTTATTGATTGATTTACACTTTTATCTTTAAAAGCTATTTCTGATTAATAATGATTGAGATAGCCATGATTTCTAAAAATTGCTTATTTTTTATTAATTTCTGTCACTTAAGGAATTCTTCCAACAGAATTAATGAAATTAATTTTCAATCTAGTAAAATGACGGTCCTAGTAAAATCAAAATTATTGGCTAGAGCAATATTTTAAGAGTGCCGCTGTGACTAGGGCATTGGCCAATTACAACAGGTGGGTTTTTCAAAATGCCGTTTACAGTCCATTTAAAGTCTAATTCTAAAACAGTTATATATCATATTTATCTTACCTTGTCCCCAGATAAACAGAGCCCACATTTTATCTGCAACACTTATTATTATTATTTTTGTTTGTTTGTATACAATAATTTTAATGGAATTGAGTCTTTGTCACAAACTCTGATTTGCAATCCAATGTTGTAAACCTTTGATATTTCAAACAATGCATTCTGTTTTAATAGTCAAGATAATAATAATATTATTAATGCATTGCAATAAAAAAGAATTACACCTTCAGCTTATTTTATATAATAATTAACACTAATTTGTTTTTAAACAACAAGATTTCGGTTTTTTTTAAAGGACCCTTAAAAATGCCTTTTCTTCAAAAATTGTAAGTTTTAAAAGTTTTTTTTCTTCTAACAATCTAATAATCTTTGAGCTTCTTTTTTATTCTATTATTTTATTTAAGAAAAATTAACATACTCTGTACACATACATCAAACCAGACCGAAATTATGCGAAATTACTAGTTCGACCTTGTGACCTCGTAGCTCCTCTAATTTCAATGTGCGCATTAGTATGCGAACAGAAAATTTATTTGTTGACATCTTAGAATTTAAGAACATTTTTGTTCTTCTAAATACATTTTCTATAGAGGAGTTAACATGCAAGGTTTCATTAAAAAAAACAGCTAACTCTATAAATATCATGAAAATCGTTTAAGAAAAAGGTGCCCATCTCTACAGAGTATAGGAAGAAAGCTTCGTCATTAGAGTATTTAAGGAGACAATCTTTCAACGAAATCTTTCATCGAAAACCTCCCCACCTCCATTTACTCGGAAACCCCCAGACCCCTTGAAATAAAATAAATAATCATAATCTATTCACGTTTTGAACTAAACTGCTGTTTTCTCAATCTGTTATATTAAATTAAGTTTTAATTAAAATCAGTATTATTAAACTTTTTATTTAAAAAATCTTATTTAATGAAATTAACTACCAATGATGTGTCTTAGAATCAAAAATTATAAAAAATGTATCATTGTTTATTTTGAATTTGTTTAAATTGTGTTTTTAAAGTTTTCTTAATAATCAACACTCAACAGCTATTTAGTCATAAAAGTATCAAATATCTAATTTTAAGATATATTTATATATTTAAAGATAAACTAAATCGTTTAAATTGTGTATACATTTTAAACAATATCTCTATACCATAAAGACATTGAGTATTAACTGTAACTTTATACATATTATGAATTATTGTACACAACTTTTTTCAAACTAAAACTTATTGGAAAAACTATTTTTCATCAGAAATTCCAGTTTTTTTAAAATTAATTATTTAATGTGTCTATTGTTTAATTTTACTGTTTTTCTTACTTTGGATTGAATCACAATTTGTTATAATTCTTTAACTGTTCAGAAATTGGAACTTTGCCACAAACTCGGATTTTAAAATCCCTAAAAATTTGCAACCTAATAAGATAAATTCATTTGAATATCCGAGCTGGGCCAGCCTATGCAGTCTTAGTTTGGACTGTACCGCCATTTGAATATCCGAGCTGGGCCAGCCTATGCAGTCTTAGTTTGGACTGTACCGCCATTTGAATATCCGAGCTGGGCCAGCCTATGCAGTCTTAGTTTGGACTGTACCGCCATTTGAATATCCGAGCTGGGCCAGCCTATGCAGTCTTAGTTTGGACTGTACCGCCAATTTACAATTACTAAAGCGGCAAAGAAGTGCGCTGTTTCACCATACATGTATTATATATATGTATTATATATTATATATATGTAAATATTTCTATAGTTAATACCGTATACCTGTATTATATATGTAAATATTTCTATAGTTAATACCGTATACCTGTTTTTTTTAGAAAATTACTCTTAAAAACACATTTAAAGGTGTAAACTGAAAATTTTGGCCATTTTTGATAACTTTTGGCTCGAGATAATATTTTCAATAAAAAAATGTATCTGCATCTATTTACTTTTTAGACCTTTAAATGGTGTTTTTAAGTGTCATTGTCTAAACAATGCAATGAGGGGAACAAATTATTTATATAAATTTTATACAGCGAACAAGGGCAAAACTAAGATTCTCGATTATTTTTACAGGTTGTAGTTGTACACAAAATAATTCGTTCTTATCATGAATCTTTTACCAAAGGTATCTGGGAGAACCTTTCAAGGATAGATTTTTTTAAAAACTGAAATTATCTTTACACCCTACCATTGACTAGTGCTTAAATCTTTATTTTCTGATACTTTAAAAAGTTTTTAAATATTCTTGTTCACAGAATAACACGATCTTTATTTAATAAAAATACATGCAATTAAAAATTAAATTGTCATAATATTTCTATACATATAATTCCATTAAACAAAAATTTCTTATTATTTAACAGTGGAATGATCAATTGATTTATTTAGCATATTTCTATATTTGATGTTTTGTTTAAACATGTTAAATGTATTTTTATCTGTATTGCTCCTAGTGCTTTTACATTCTGGTAAGCATATTACTTTCTTTTCAGGTTTTTGCAAAAAATAAATGACATGTATATCACACATTTTCAGCATACCTTTTTGCAGAAAAAAATTGAAATAAATTTAGTCTTGGTCACAAGTCGACCTTTTAAATTTTATATTTCATTAATACAAGATATAAGAATTATAAAATCAGAGTTTGTGACAAAGACTCAATTCCTTTTATCAAAAATTTTGATTTAGAATTTAAATGAGAAATAGTTTTGCGTGCTGTTCATTTATTCTTTTAGCATATTAATTTATTTTCTAACTTTTGCAGAAAAAATTATGAAAATTCTTTTTTCAAGTGCAGTTTTTCCATTATTTTAGCAATAATATCAGCACAAGAGGATGAAAAAGCAAATGTTTTTGCACAAAGAATAACTAAGATGTTAAGCCCAAGAAACAAGGCGTTGCTGAAACGTGGTGATGAATTACTATCTTTAAACTTAATAAATGCAAAAAAAACACTTGTTTAAATATTAAAGTTATTTTTTTAGATAATACAGTTCTGCACAGTAAGTAATTTATATTTAAATAAAAACAGTTTTAAATAATTCAAAATCTTATTTTTAAAACATAAAAAGGTTTCCGCTCGGATACAATCATGAACAAAGAAGAAAAAATTGCTGAAAGCATGTGGAATATAATAAAAGAACTCCCCTGCAAACAGGTCAAATTTGATATGATTATATTTGTCAAATTAAATATGTTACTTTTTAAATTTTAAATTTAGTGTTTTAAAATTGCACAGCACGTAAAAATTAGGGGCCTAACACACATTCACCTTTCTTCTCGCTAAGAGAAAAATTAGGGGGGGGGGACTCCAATATAAGACACAAAATCCCAACTTGTATAGGATTAATGACTTTTTGAAGAATATTGACAACTTTTTGGTTTACTATTTAATCCCAAGCGATAATTTAATTTACAATAAATTCATAACCAATTAGTATTCAGGACTTATATTAATAAAAAAGGAATTATGACACTAGATGTCGTCTTTTATTTAGGGGTTTTTCGTTCACAACAACCTTGTAGCAGTAGCCCAAAAGAGTCACACGTAGTCAGCGAAGGATTGCAAGACAGACAGAGAGTGTGCGTGTAACTCCTTTGGAATTCTGTCCCCTGGGTCATTGTGAAAGAAAAAAAACACAAATTTTTAAAACACGACATCAAGTGTCCTATTTGTTAATTTAATTAATCTACAGGGTGTCCCAATAAACATGGGAATTCAGTGACGAATTCGATATCGTCTTTTCAAATAATTCTTTGGTTTAGTATAGTGATACTTATTGAGAAAGCTGTATGGCCAATTTCTTAATCATTTAACCATAGGTACAACTATAGGTCGTATCTATCTATCTACACTACTCTGGTAAAGCGTAAGCAAAGTGTGACTGTGGTTCTACCTATGGTAGAACGTCTAAGAAATTAGCCAGTAATCTGTAAGAGTTTCGTCTGCTATGTTCACAATTTGTTTGTTTAAGTTTTGACTGCATACAGTTGTACTTAGTGAAACAAGAAAATTGCAGTATACAAACAGAGTAAACTTTTCTGTCTTCGCTATACATCTTGCGGAGACATAATAGACTCATCTTTACAGTCTTTTACCCTTTTCATAAAATAAACTCTAGCAGACATAATAATATTATGGCTTTTGAAATTAGGCATTACAATGCTAATTCATAGCAAAGGCGAAATCGAATTCGTCACTAAATTCCCATGTTTTTTGGGACACCCTGTATGATGCAGGGATACAGTGATTTTGGAAAGATTTACAAAGAATCTTTTGACGTTGTTGTTGCACTTTTTACTGGTCTGGAAACATCGAAAGAAATTAGCAACAGTTTGGAAACATTTTCAAATATTTTTCAATATTTGCTTTCTTTCATTGAAAAGAACGAGCAAGAAAAGGTAATACCTAATCTATTAAGATTTTATTAAAACAATATTATGTATTGTGCACTCTATCGTGCTGGATAAAGCTGTATACTAGCTGTTATAATGAGAACTAGAAAACTGTGCAATTGGAAGACGACATTAATGCAATGATACAAGTTATTTGATGCTGCTCCACAGACAATAGTTTAACTTGTAACTTATTTAATCACTTTTTTTCAATCAAATGATCCTGCACTGCACCATTTCTGTAATGTACTCATTGGACTACAATGGATAACTTTAATCTAAAAGTTGTCTTCCTAATACTGAGTTTTCTGGTTCTCCCTGAAGTGTATTCTAGAGCATTGTGCTATAAAGTTAAATTGGTTCCTAGATTTTCTCCCAAAAAATATGAAATTACTAGCACTTTTTTTACTTAAACTTTGTCAATTAGCATATACAGGAAAAACAATGTAGCAAGACAAGTGCACAAATTACCAATAATACTTTTATAAATATCTAGACACTGAAGATAAATGAGATTTAAAGGCTTGGACAAGAAACAGCCCCATATAATTTTAAGTCCCTCTCTAGTAAATGCCTTACTTTTAAAAGTTCGTCCCAAACTGTATCAGTCTAGGTACTACCAGTCTGCTATCCAAGTCAACCAGGATACAACCCACCTGGCTCTAATGCCACACAAAGACACAAGCGTAGCTTTTCAATATTACTCAGGCTATGAATATCAAAAAAAACACGATCCGCGCGGCTACATTCGAATCCCGTAAACTATCAACGCCACTAACACTGGGCGCAATCTTGTTAGCTATCAGTGTCAATACGGACACTAGCAATCAATTGATCAATGTCTCAAAGAGAACAGGATCCACACGGCTACAATCCTGTAAACTATCAACACCACTACCACTGGGCGCAATCTTGTTAGCTATCAGTGTCAATACAGACACTAGTAATCAATAGATCAATGCCAATACTCAAGGCACAATCTCAATTCTTATGTTTCAACAAAACCAAATTACTCTACACTGTAATCAAAGCAGTTCTGATTCTATCCAGCTGTATTTGAGGTTTATATGTTACAAGCTAAAGTTAATAAAGGTAATTACAATTCCTACGTCGTTATCTATCACAAGATTAGGGCAATTATGTTACGTATTACAGCACAGTTGAAATATGCGCAATTAGATGTGAATATTTATAGGATTAGCGAGGCTATAGATATAACTTAATAAAGCTATCTCCACACATGTTTATAAGTTGAATGTACGTATTAAAAGGGGCTAATCATGCTAAATATTCATTTGAAACACAGTTCATATGAATAATGTTTTTGTTTTTTACGTACAAAATACTTTAAATTTACAGAATATTGTATTACACAATACTTATTACAAATGGATATTTATTACACCTCTAGATTTAATGATACTATCTTGGGAATTTGTATTTCCGGCCATTGATTTAAACTTTTCTGAGAATGAACGCCATTTCTTTGCGAACCTGCATAAACATACTTTAGATAAGCTGGAATTAATAAAAAAATTGTGCATAGCTAAAAATACGGCTTTTTTAAAGGGAGTGGTTGCAAAAAATGAAATGGAGCATAAACTTACGGTGAAAAATTGTCGCTTTTAATATCTTCTAATCTTACTTCTATCTGTTGCGTCTAGAAGGAAAAAATTGTTAAAAATGACTTCTACTGAAGAACGTAGCGTCCATACGAATTCAGAAAGTAAAAAAAAAAAATTTAATTTCAAACAAATAATTCATATATTACAACCTTTAACTATCGATTGTTTTTCGACGCATTAGTATATAGTATTTCGTAATATTTTTTATTTGTTTTATATATAATGTACTTAAGACGAAAATGTAGTTGCCATATTACATTGATTAGAATTTGATTTGTTCAAGGTAAATGTAATTATAATATTACATTAATTAGAATTTGAATTGTTCAGGATGTATGTAATTACCATATTACATTAATAAGAATTTGATTTGTTCAAGATAAATAAAGTTACCATATTACACTGATTATAATTTGATTTATTCAAGGTAAATGTAATTGCCATATTACATTAAATAGAATTTAATTTGTTCAAGGAAAATGTACTTACCATATTACATTAAATAGAATTTGATTTGTTCAAGGTAAATGTAATTACCATATTACATTATTTAGAATTTGATTTGTTCATGGTAAATGTAATTATTATATTACATTAACTAGAATTTGATTTGTTCAAGGTAAATGTAATTACCATATTACATTAATTAGAATTTGATTTGTTCAAGGTAAATGTAATTATCATATTACATTAATTAGAATTTGATTTGTTCAAGGTAAATGTAATTATCATATTACATTAATTAGAATTTGATTTGTTCAAGGTAAATGAAAGCCTTGTTGTATCAGCAGTTTTAAGAGTTATCAGTGAAAGGTAAAAATATGAAATCAATAATCGATTTCTTTACTTTTTATAAACTTTAATTCCACTCGGATACCCCCCCCTCTCCCGGGTTTTTTTGGACAAAGCTCAAAAAGTATTGGTCCATAGCTGTGCTACATTTTTTTTACTTTTCTACGAAAACATGCATGCCCCTCTCTTAAGGCGAAACTTTTAAAGATTAATATCACAATAAGGGAGGAAGGAGGCAGCAAGAATACGGTTAACCACTGAAAATGCAACTGTCTTTCCTGAGCCCGCAATTTAAAAACTTCGGCTTGAGCCGTAAATCCTTTAACCCGACTTTAAGGCGCAACTCTGACGATATCTTGTGTTACGTGATTGACAGCAGCAAGATCTTTTTCTTGACTTTAAGATTTGGGTCCAATGAAAATAAAACCGACCTTGGTTGGTCGTACACGTACACTATAGTTTCAGTAAAAGTAAATATTTCCATTTACTGATAGCGCCGATTGAAGGATTCATAACTCTTATTGGATAATGAGATAGATAGAAAAATAGACGTTAACGCCATACTATTTATATTGGTTCCTAATAGACACCAAACACATGATTGAACCCTGATTGGATCAGGCGCTAATGAAAACCCGGAAAGCGCGAATTTCGACCATAAAAATCAGCCAAACAGAATAATTAACCGGTTTCTTGAACTCATCTCTGTGAAAAATAAATGCAGCAATTGAATTCGAAAGGCGCAACGACAGCTTAGACCCGAGTCGTATTTTCCCGAGTTGTTAACTCCTGATATATCTGATTGACCCCAATAATTAATTTAGCTGGTCAGAATCTAAAGATGGAGGCTTTTTGTTTAAGAACTCTATTGACCAGAGTCCACGATTTAAAAAATTCAGAAAAATATGGCTCAGGTCTGAGCTTGTTTACGGCTTGAGCTTTCGGATTCAAGCTGCATCTTATTTTCCAAAGAGTTGAGTTTAAAAACCAGTTTGACGGATTTTCATGGTAGGAATTGGCGCATTCCGGGTTTTATGAGAACAAGACACAACATTGAGCTTATTCTCCACTAAAACCAACCAAGGTTGGTTTTATTTTCATTGGGTTCAACTCCTTAAGTCAAGCCAAAGATCTTGCAGCTGTCAATAACGTGACACAAGCTGTCTTCAGAGTTGGGTCGAAGATTGGGTCTTAAAGTCGGGTTTCAGGAATTACGGCTCGAGCCAAAGTTTTAAAATCGCGAGCAGAATAATATAATAATATACACGAAAATGTTTAGGAATGATACGAGAAATGTTCACATCGATCCATCCAAAATATTTCCACAGCTAAACACGTACAATGCATTGAATAGCCCAGTGTTTAGACAAGGTAAGGACGTCAGGGTAAGTTTGAAAGGTTAGGCTGTAAGGTAATGCAAATAGAGAATTGTATACTCAGAGTACTCCAGAGATAAGTGAGTTAAGAGATCTATTAAAGGCGAAAATATGCGATATTTTCCACAGCAGGTTCCATTTTGTATAATTGGAGAACACAAACAATAAACGCATATTAATTTTCGTTTGGCCCACCCCGTGGGTTTAGAGGTAGAAACTAATAAATAAATATTGTTAAACCTGTGTTTAACAATATAATGTTAATAATATGTATGTAATAATAAAATGTTTAACTTTAAATAAATATTTTTAAACATTCTTTTAGAGGTAGAAACTAATAAATACAAACTTGTAAACCTGTATTAATAGGTAGAAACTTATAAATAAATACTGTTAAACCTGTGTTCAGAGGTATAAACTAATAAATGAATATTATTGAAACTGTGTTTAGAGGTTGATACTAATAAATAAAAATTATTAAACCTGTGTTAAGAGGTAGAAACTAATAAATAGATATCATTAAACTTCTGTTAAGAGGTAGAAACTAATAAATAGATATTATTAAAAATGTTTTAAGAGGAAGAAACTAATAAATAAATACTATCAAACCTGGGTTTAGAGGTAGAACTACTTAAATACCTGGGTTTAGAGGAAAAAATTTAAAAACAAATAACGTTAAATTTGTGTTTAGAGGTAAAAACTATTTAATGAACAAAATAAGTTCCTTTCTTTTTTTAAGCCTATTTATTTGTGTTAGTTCTTGTTAAAAAATACTTTTCCAAATTTTCTTAATTTTAGCCTCAACAGAAAACGTTCCTTGGGAGGCTCTGCCCACAACTCCTTCACGTGTACAAGGTCGAAAAATAAAAATATTAATTTTATTTTTTTTTTGATTGTTTTTATTTTTAGAACCAGAGAGTAGATTAGATTATTTCAGGTGATACAGAAAGAACCAAAAATCTCTGGAATAGGAAGACGACTTTTAGAATTAATCTATAATTTTAAATATTCTGACTTGAGACAAAACAATAGTGTTAATTCAGACCAGTTAAACTTAATGAGTGCATTTATTAGCTACTTGTACATATTTTTTGTGTAACAATATTAAAGAAGTCGATCTTCCTATTTAATAGATTTTTGGTTCTCGGCAAAAAGAAACTGAAAAAGACTCCATTTCAACTTAACATTTGCTACTAATTCTAATGTTATTTACCTCTGCAATGGCAACCTAATAGTGCAAATCTTTGATAGTTCATACTTTGACTTTAGAACGATCAGAATACACAAAATTCTTTATTTTACAATGAACTCAGTTTCAGGGACTGTGCGAAAGTTTAATGATTGATTTTTAGAAAACTTTTGGATCTTACAGAAATCATAGTTTGAAATATCAATGTTTTACGGCATCAGGGCGTACTTTACAAAGTTAAAATTTGCAAATGTTTCCTTTACAGATACAATTATTGGATCCTTAAATTAAAGAATTCAATATTTAACTGGTAAGCAACCAATAACTAGGATACAACCAATAACTAGGATGCAACCAATAACTAGGATGCAACCAATAACTAGTATGCAACCAATAACTAGTATGCAACCAATAACTAGTATGTAACCAATAACTAGTTTGCAACCACCAACTAGTATGCAACCAATAACTAGTATGCAACCATTGCTTTCATCATAATTCGGCAGAAAATCAAGCTTAATCTTGATCTTTTGTCTTGTATAAATATAAATCTTTAATCTTTATTTCACAGAGAGGACGAAAGTTTGCACATGTTCCATAGAAATTGGCACAGCATAAACTTTGCTTCATTCTCATCACCTAGACGAAGACCATTCGAACATTTTTACTACCTTCACCGACTCTTTGTTTACAGGTTAGTTTACAGGTTAGTTTACAGGTTAGTTTATAGGTTTGTTTACAGGTTAGTTTCTGTTTAGTTTACATTTTAATACAGATTAGTTTGCAGGTTAGTTTGTAGGTTAGTTTACATGTTAATTAACAGGTTAGCTTAAAGGTTGTTTTGCAAGTTAGTTTACAGGTTAGTATATAAGTTAATTTCTATGTTAGTTTACAGGTTAGTTTATAGGTTAGTTTACAGGTAAGTCTACAGATTAATAAACATGTTAACTTACAGGTTAGTTTAAAGGTTAGTTTACAGGTTAGTTTACAGGTTAGATTACAGGTTAGTTTACAGGTTAGTTTACAGGTTACTTTACCGGTTAGTTTCTGGTTAGTTTACAGGTTAGTTTATAGGATAATTTACAGGTTAATCTCCTGTTCAACGAAATAACCAACCTTAAATTCCCTACTTTTTTATTTCCAGGGAGGATAATTACTTATCCTCCCTATTTTCAGGGAGGATAATTACTTATCCTCCCTATTTACAGGGAGGATAATTACTTATCCTCCCTCTTTNACGCTATTGAGGTTTAGAACCCCAAAAAGGTCTTGGAGGCCCTCGGCTAAGTGGTTTTCCCCTCAATTTAATTATCCTCCCTTAATCTCCCGGTTAAGTAGTAATTAATAGTTATAGTTTGCTCGTTAGTTTACATGTTAATTAACAGGTTAGCTTACAGGTTGTTTTACAAGTTAGTTTACAGGTTAGTATATTATTTAATTTCTAGTTTAGTTTACAGGTTAGTTTATAGGTTAGTACAAAGGTAAGTTTACAGATTAATAAACATGTTAATTTACAGGTTAGTTTATAGGTTAGTTTACATGTTAATTAACAGGATAGTTTACAGCTTAGTTTACTGGTTAGTTCACAGGTTAGTTGAGAGGTAAGTTTACTGGTTAGTTTATAGGGTAATTTACAGGTAGGTTAGTTTACAACTTAGTTTACAACAGTACCTTTAATGTTTTTTATTAATAATTTAGAAGAATTTGTCGTTTTTTCTATATTTTAAAGTGTTTAATTCTGATAATTTCTTAACGAGTTTGCTACACTAGAAATGCACAAATTACTGTAATAGAGAGGCTTTATGGAATTGAAGATAATAATTTATCAAAAGTATAAACATTGATAAATAATTCATGCTTGAGCAGACAAAGCCCAAAAGGTACTGTTGTGAAACCGGCACTGCCATTTTCGTATGATGGGTCATGTAAACCTACACATGTCTTGAAATGTGCAAGGCTTTTTAATTACAATTTTAGATATATAACAGAAAGAGATACAGTCGGGATCCCGGAAATTACACCATTAGATGCTAACGCTAGGCGAGGAAGTTTTAGGTAATATTAAGTTTTTAACAACTGTCTACTTCATTGGGAACTCCAGGGAATTTACTTGTATTAGGGTTTCCAAATTATTTATATTTTTCCAAGTTATAAATTAGTAATCGCATAGATAACTAGTTTATACAGAATACACTTTTATTCAACCTTTCACAGAGAATTTTAACCTCAAAATTGCATAAAACAGAATAACGCAAACGCGGAATAGAACAATTTTGCGATAAAAAAGCTTGATAATGATTGCGCAAAGTGTTTTTTTTCGTGCAAAGATGAAGCACAACTAAAGCAAAAATTTGCGCTTTCTCTCGCAAAAAATGCGCAAAAAAAAGTTTGGCGAACGGAAACCCTAAACCCAATGCATGAATGTAGACCTGAGATATATCAAACTATAGATTTTTTAATCCTTAAGCTGAATATTGTACTTTAACATTTTTTAACATTTTTCTTAATTATTTAATTATTTCAGCACTTTTTATTCGATAACACCGATTAATGATCCACAGAGAGTTTTGTCGAATCGTTACAGCAGGTGAATATATACAGGGTGTTAACTGTTTATAAAAATGTACCTACAGGGTGTGAAAAAAACATCATGGGTTATTATATACATTATATAACATTATTTGGAAAGAAATTATCCAGGACCAAAAATAATGCGTAAAGATTATGAAATCCGTTTATTTTTTAATACATTACATTCGGATTACCTATGTTTGTAATGCATTATTACTTCTATTTTTCACAATCAAAATAATTTGCAATGCTTGCTAATGAAGGAAATGATAATTAAAAACCTGGCATTTTTTAAAACAAACCTTTAAATAAACGTTTTCATCTGTTCAGATCGTAAAACAATACAATTTTAATCATTATCAATTTGTCTCTCGTTGCTTAAAAACTGTCACGTCATCTTAATGTTTTCAGCAATGTAGATTTCTGCCGATTACCACCACAAGTTTGTAAGTATTATCCTTAATTCTTAATCCTTAATCCTTAAGTCCTTGATTACATTTTGTTAAATATTTCAGACAGTCGAATTGATAGTGCTGAATCAGAATGCTTCAGAAGGTGGGTGTTTACTGTTTATTGTTTACTGTTTATTGTTTACTGTTTATATCCCATATTTTTCATTATTTCGAACAAATTTGTTTAGCTCAAGTGCCAGCATTGCCCGTGAAAAAAAAATCAAATTTTGAAGAAAAAATTTAAATACATACATAGGAATTGAGTCTTTGGAATAAAATCAAATATTTAAACCACAATATCTTCAGAACTCGATATTGTAAACCTTTGATATTTCAAACTCAGATTATTTATTCTTACAGAATTCATAGTTTGAAATATCTAAGGTAAGCAACATATGGTTCCAAAGATATAATGATTAGAAAATCAAGGTTTGTGGAAAAGACTCAATTTCTTTTTTTTAATAAAATGTGAAGTTTAAAAACTAATATACAAATATTTATATGTATGAGCGGAGAGATATATTATAAATATAATATAATAATATGTAATGTAAAGTTTAAAAACTGATATACAAATATTTATATGTATGAGCGGAGAGATATATTATATAGATCATAATTCACCTCTAATTCCATCTATCTACAGATATACAAATATACAAATATAAAGATATACAGATATACAAATATACAAATATAAAGATATACAGATATACAAATATACAAATAAACAAATATACAAATATACAATACAATACATATATGCTTGTTCAAATCCCGTTCGCAAATTCTCATGAACCTTTAAATTTGAATCAGTGAATCAAGATTTGAATCTGCGGCGGTATGTAGTTCAGCGACCTAACTCAAATTCATTAAATTCGGTCCCAGACCATATATCCATAGTTTATATATTTCTAGTTTAAACCGAGGAGACGGACTAGAGGCATATGGTTCTAATTGTGATTTTTATCACAATGTAGGACACAACTCTATCGGGTAATAATACCAAGTTTTATATCCCGGGGTAATAATACCAAGTTTTATATCCCGGGGTAATAATACCAAGTTTTATAATCCTTTTTATAAGGATTGGAGTCATTGACACACACTCTGATTTACTAATCCCTATATCTTTGCAACCCAGTGCCATAGACCTTATATATTTCAAACTCTGAATTCTGTCTGATCGAATAAACAAGGTTTGAAATATCAAAGGTTTAAATCATCAAGTTACAAATATAAAGTATTTAAAAACTTTGGGTTAGTGGCAAAGACTCCATTTCTTTATCTTAAAATATGAAATATCTTGTAAACCCTTGAACAGTTAAAACATTTTCCTTTTATTATTTTATCGCTCACTAGCTCGCAAATAGAATATGAAAATGATAATAATAGTGAAAATATTTTAGTTATCTACAAACGCTTTATTTTAAAACATTTATCCTCCCTTGAATAACCAAATATCTGAACAATCTCTTTAAAGGGATCAATGTAAGAGTGGAAACCAGCTTGGCCTAATGGGATTCAGTGATGGTAAATATGTATTCATTTTCTTACATAAATCCTGGGAAATGAAGAAGAGTGGGGGGGGGGGGGGGTCGGGGTAGAGATGGGCTTGTTGGCTTTTTTCAATTGGTTTCTTTATCGTACCATTTCACTAATTCATTTCAGTGTCGGCTCGTGATCCAATATTTTATCGGTAAGAATAAACAGAAATATTAGAGAAAATAAAATCTATATTATACTACTTTTTATCCTTTTTAACAACAGGTGGCATACTGAGATTGATATCAAGTACGACCTATATCTGGTAAAATTTATAAAAATAGTTTTTTTTTCTTTCAAATACATGTGAGAGTACAGAAAGTTTACTAAGACATTCTGTGATTCAAGTTTACATAAAACAGTGGTAGGCGATTATATTAATATATTGAAGGCGACTTACGATTAAATTTCTTGACTTCTCTCAAGCTCTTAAAGACCATGAAAACACACAAACATGAAACACAAAGAGAAGAGGAAAATTAAAAAGTTTATTTTTAGTTGAAGGAATACTTGTAATTCGAAAAAAAACTTGTCAAAATTTAAAACTTTATGATATTATTTATATAATCGCTTATATATACCACCATAAGACCCTTCAAAATTGCATCAGAAACAAGTCTAAATATATATGTATGCCTTTTTTAAGAAAAAAACCTTTGTTTAATTTTGTTTAGCATAACTTTGTTAAACCTTTCCAGCAGTTTGGGATCTAAAGATTTCATTCTGAACATCTCACATCTCTTACGCTTTAAGCTGAGACAAATTCCGATTGTTGAAAGGACTGTACGTGTAATTTCACGTGACCTTCCATGCAAACACGGCATGCTCCATTTACAATAGTACCCCTGAAAGCTTTGTCTGATCAAGTAAGGATTATTCATCATTGTTTTTTTTGTAATTGCGGGTTCACTGCGAGAGTGACTTGCGCGTTTCTTTTTTATAAGAAACAATGGTGAAACTCAAAGGGTACCATTGTAAATCATGCATTGCCATCCTATCATAGAGAGTCTCTTGAAATTACGGTTTTTAAATTAGGGTGATTATCTAACAATTGTTTTTAATAAATATTTCAAGAGAAGACAAAGAGGCTACACCAGCCGAGAACTTTTCCCACCCAGAGGTAGTTTATCTAATATTACAGTTTTTAATGATTTATCAAAATTGGAATTCCAAAAATGTGCTCTGCCGTCAACTTCAAAATTGATGAAATATTAAATAGTTTGTTAACATTTTAATTTTATAATTAATAAAAGAAAATTTTCCAAATATCTAAAATCTGCCTTTTAAGATATTTGAAATCTTATGAGAAGTACAAAATTTACTACATAATTTATCAACAATTTAAAATACAATAAAATAAATTAATGATTAATTAAATAATAAATTTATTAATAATTAATAATTAATTAATAATCATTAATATTAATATTAATAAATGATTTAATAAAGGAATTGGTTAATCTGTTGTAAAATACAATTGAATTTTTTTTTAGGAATTTATGTGATTGATGTATATCTTCGGTCAAGATGTAGAGATGTAAATAAGGTAATCTTAGTTCCATTTTTTAGAAATAAACTATCTTAAGTGCCCGGCGTTGCCCATGTAAATACAAATTGAACAGACGAATTTTGAAAAAAAATATTTGGAAAATATCGAATTTTGTTTAACGGGTTCCCTAAAAACAGTTTTTTGGCCGGTTATAGGGAACATATATACGAATGTTTTATTATATAGATTATCAGGGAAATGTTAGGTTACTAAACACTCCCCTGGGACAATTAAGTAAAAATATCATCCCTGTTTCCCTCGACCAATTTTGCCTACTAAAGATCCTGAGCGTTGCTTTAGAAACAATCATTCGCTCATATTTGATAACAGCTGTCTCTCATGAGAATGAAAATCAAATTAAGTATTCTTCAATTCTATCTGGATCGCTGTGAGTTAGATTAATATTTGCTACAGTTGATCAGAGTGCACCTATCTGATCGCATGGATTAAGTCTATATCAAAACTGATCTGAGTTTTGAATTTCATCCCTCCAATTAAGTCTATATCAAAACAGATCTGAGTTTTAAATCTCATCCCTCTGATCAAGTCTATATCAAAGCTGATCTGAGTTTTTAATCTCATCCCTCTGATCAAGTCTATATCAAAACTGATCAGAGTTTAAAATTACATCCCTTTGATTAAGTTTGATTGTTTGATTTAAACTGCAGATCTAAGTTTTAAATCGCATTCCTCCAATTAAGTCCAGATTAAAACTGATTCAAGTTTTAAATCGCATCCCTCCATTTCAGTCTAGATTAAGCTGGCTTGCGCTTTAAATCTCATCCCTAGAGATCAAATTTCTAGATTTCATTTTAGGTTGAAACCTTCTGGGAGTTAACGGATAGTCAATACAGACTTAATCACATGGATTTCAGATTTGAAATAAGGTAAAAAATGTTCTTTTAAAGTGTCAAACCCATTTCACCTTTTTTAAATCAACATCCAGATCTGTTATTATAGGAAGCAGCACATTTTCTATATGACCTAACAAAATAATAAAGTAAATTGTCAATTTACAAACGATGAACAAACAAATTAGAAAACTTTGAATGTAATGCAAGCATTGAAATTTAACGTATAAGTTTCCCGATACATTTAAAATGAACTAATGAAACGAATAATCAGTAGTGAAGTGATTGATAAAAATCAATAAATTATTGATTTGAAGAAACGTGTTTACCAATCCTTGAAAATAATTATTAACCTACCCTCTTCTTATGTAGATTTTGGAATGCATTACGACTCCGAAATAAGGTTATCTTAAGAATTTTCCTTGTCAAAGAGAAATTTGTGTAAGTATTTTTTTCTATCTTATTCTACGGTAGTAGGCAAATAAAGCAATATAATGAGGACGACTTTCGATTTCAATTTGGATTTATATCAAGTTTTTAAACCGCAGAATACACAAGCTATCCGTTAAAAAGCTTCTCTTTAAATACTTGTAAATTAATTCAAAAAGGTTGTTATCAATAAAAACTTATTTAAAAAGTCGTCTTTAACATAATGCTATTTTCGCTTATACCACCGGCTCTAGGGTTACCTAAGAAGATAAGACTTAAATGACAACTTAAAAATCAAAGACAAGACGTTTTAAAAGCTGTCAAGCATATCGTTGTTAATGATACTTAATGATGTGGCAAAGCTAGAGACAAGTTTACAATCTTATGGAATTAAGAATGTAAGAAAAATTACTGAGTGAATTCCGCACAATCGTCTCTGAAGTATCAATATTTTTGGGTAACCCATGAACCAAAATAGTTGGTACTTTAATTCAAATTATTCAATCTATATAATAAAACAAGACATTATTTTAAAAATATTTTTTTTAATGTTTTTTTTCACGGGCAACGCTGGGCCCTTCAGCTAGGAAAAAATAAATGCCACAAATCAATGAACTTAAAAAATAAAATCTAAATTTAAACAGCCAATCTAAATTATATTAATACGCAACAAGAGTTGTTTAATAATTTCGTATTCTCAATCTATATAAGTTCAAATGCTGCGGAAAACAAAGAGTTTAATATTCAAATTGCTGTCCTGTACATTTCATATTTAGTTTTTTTTAAATAAGAATAAAAATTAGTTTCTTAAGAATTATCAAGATCTCAATTTATGGATATTTGGATATATTTTCATAAATCATATTCAATTTATTCCTTAAAACTGCGAACATCTCAGCAGCTTTCGTAATGTACAGAACAATGATGAAGCATAACAGCTCTCATAAACTTTCAGATACATTTCAAGACGACATTTCATATCTGAGATTGGCCTTAGATTTTAGGCAGATGCCCAAGGAAGTTACGTTCACTTGCTACGTTGAATTACAAGGAGAAGTATTTATTTTAGGGCTAGGTTAAGACACTTTCTTGGGAAAGCGCTGCGGCTAGGGCAGGCTAGGAAAGGATAGGAGCCAAGCTCCGCGGCTAGAACAGGCTCTCTCTCTATCTTGTAATTCAACGCGGCATGCATTCCTTGGGCCTCTGCCTAGAGTTCACTGTTTTCAGGAATATCCATAGACACTACTTTGAGCTGGACAGGTTTACTTACAGACTGACCGGAAATAGATTAGAATCTTTGACAAGATTCTCAAACCAAAGTTCAATTATCTGGAGGGTAGGTTGTATGCATAGATTAATAACTATACAGATAGAACACTAGTGACGTCTTTTCAAGATTTAAGGGTTTTTCGTGCACAATAACCAAAGAGAATAGAATATATATTAGAGGGGAATTTACAAGAAAAAAGTGTTGTACTGTTTCCATACTGCAGGTGTACTTCACATATTTATGCTATATAACCTTTTGGGCCCTGGAATATCATTTTATAGAAAATCTAAAATTAATGTTAAAAGAAAACCAAATTATGAAATAGGCTGGTTTCATAATTGACCAATGATGATTTCACATAGACTCTATGCCTTTCACTTTACAAACGATGATTTTCCGTTATAACTGTAAATCAAATGAATGTTTTTATTCCTCTAATTCATTATAAAGTTTATTTAACAGCTTTAAAAATCTCGAATTTGAAATGAATAGTCCAGGGAACATTCTGCATTAATGTACTCTACTGCATATAATTTGTGAACATTTACATGATTTGTACACTTTGAACTCCCTTTCAGGCTGAAAGGGACTGAAAAAATGCATACCGAGAGATTCTTTAAATTCCCCTCTAATATATATTCTATTCTCTATGAAAATAACCCTGAGGCAGAAGCCCAAAGGAGTTCCGTGCAGGCAACTTTAAATTACAAGACAGAGAGAGACCATGCGCGTAACTTCTTTGTGCCTCTGCCTCAGGGTTATTGTAAACGAAGAACTCCTAAATCTTGAAAAGACGATATGTAGTGGATTGTCTGTATTGTTATATTAATCTATGATTATGTTCATTAATATTCAAGTTACACAAATGGAGTCATAAAACCGTGGAAGAGGACTGATATAGGCATTAAATGACCATGAAACACAGCCATTACTGTACACTGTACACTGTACACTGTACACAGACACATCAAGCTGTCAAGCTGTCAAACATGTATAATATTTCTTAAATGTTATCTTTCAATATAACAAATCTTTGAGTTCTTGTTGATGTGAGATATAAGTATTTTTCATTTCATTTTTAATTTTGAAAACTCTTATTTCCTAACTAACTAACTAACTAACTTAATTTCTAGAACAATGCCCAGTGTGGATGGCCTCCAAATCTACTTCTACCGAAAGGAGGACAATTTACACCAGAATCTTACAGGTAGGTACAGACAGTCCTAATCAGAAAGGAGGACAATTTACACCAGGAACTTACAGGTAGGTACAGTCCTAATCAGAAAGGAGGACAATTTACGCCAGAATCTCACAGGTAAGTACAGCCCTAATCAGAAAGGAGGACAATTTACACCAGGATCTTACAGGTAGGTACAGACAGTCCTAATCAGAAAGGAGGACAATTTACGCCAGAATCTTACAGGTAAGTACAGTCCTAATCAGAAAGGAGGACAATTTACACCAGGATCTTACAGGTAGGTACAGACAGTCCTAATCAGAAAGGAGGACAATTTACACCAGAACCTTACAGGTAGGTACAGTCCTAATCAGAAAGGAGAACAATTTACACCAGGATCTTACAGTTAGGTAGGAACAGTCCTAATCAGAAAGGAGGACATTTTACACCAGAATCTTTCAGGTAAGTACAGTCCTAATCAGAAAGTAGGACATTTTACACCAGAATCTTACAGGTAGGTACAGACAGTCCTAATCAGAAAGTAGGACATTTTACACCAGGAACTTACAGGTAGGTACAGACAGTTCTAATCAGAAAGGAAGACAATTTACACCAGAACCTTACAGGTAGGAACAGTCCTAATCAGAAAGGAGGACAATTTACACCAGGATCTTACAGGTAGGTACAGACAGTCCTAATCAGAAAGGAGGACAATTTACACCAGAATCTTACAGGTAAGTACAGTCCTTATCAGAAAGAAGGCCAATTTATACCAGAATCTTTCAGGTAGGTACAGTCCTAATCAGAAAGTAGGACAATTTATACCAGAATCTTACAGGTAGGTACAGTCCTTATCAGAAGTACCCGGACTTTATTTACAATTAATCAGAAATTAATATATTAATTATATATACATACAGTGAAACCAAACCCTTAATAACGAATACATCGAAAGAATTCATCAAACGTCGTTTTCTTCACTTTCTGATAATGGAATGTTGCAGATATTTAGTTTTTTAATTAAATGATTATATGGAACTCTTTAAAACTGTTCCCGCATATTCATGGCTATTTATTTATTTATGCAAATACTGAAATTTACGTAATATAGTATAAAACTCATTGAAAAATTGTCAAAACGACATTTGATAAATTCTTCAGATGTTTTCGTTATTAAGGGTTCCACTGTATATATATATACTGATGATTGCATAAAAGCATGAAACAATTTGTTTATGAGTAAATTGTTATAAGAAGATTGTTGCGTTTTAACTGATATACATATATATATATGATTAAAATAATCACAAAATAGTTCTAGTCCTACCATTTCCAAATTGTGGTTTGCCTTTCTTGGCCTTTAAAATTTCCATAGATAAATATGTAAAATCGCCTACTAACTGTCAATTAATTCCGGGTCTTTCCGATTATGACTGTCGTAGGTAGGTAGTTAGTTAGGTAGGTAGGTAGGTATAGCCATAGGTAGGTAGGAAAGTACAGTAAGAGCCATAAAACTTTGGAATAGGAAGTCGATGTTTAGACTCAAGTTATGACATTAAATATTCCAATGAACATGAGGCATAGCAGTTGTGCAGTGCAAACAGACCTATTTCACTTAATAAGTGATTAGATAACTTACTAGTAAATTTATTTGCTTTGTGACAACATCAAATACACTTTAGTATTGCTTTAGTGTCGTCTTCCTATTCTACAGTTTTCTGGTTATCACTGTAGTAAGGTAGGTAGGTAGGTAGGTAGGTAGGTGGGTAGGCAGGTAGGTAGGTGGGTGGCTAGAGAGAGCTGTACAGAAACAGTACACTTACAAATTATACCAGACAAAACGTGACTGTACACCAAATGAACCAGGCCCTTTTAGGTAAATTTTACATGTTACTAGATGAATTGCTCGGCGTTGCCGGTGGAATTTTAAATCAATTTCCGAATTTCGAATAAACAATAAAACTTTTTAACCTATGTGACCTCCAGGGTTTAGTTTCCAATTTTTTTAGCCAATTGGGTCGATCGGTTTGGTCAGCTATAGCTAGGTAGGTGGCCAATGGCCATATATTATTTTCTAATGTCATATTATAAATGTTTAGAATAATTGTCTTCATAAATGATGTTTCAAATCAAGCTGTCAACGAAGGAGAATCTGATGAACCAACCATGTAAATATCTAAACATTTTTTTTTGCTGCAATGATTTTTATAAGAAATAGAAATTTCTTGATAATTGGAAGACAACATGATCTTTGAAATAATTTGGGGCATTTCTTTATTAACTCAACTTTTTAATTATGATTTTTACAATACAATAGTCTTCCTATTTTTAATATGAAGTGATCCTTTTTTTGTGCTTTCAAAGAGTTATAAAGCACTTAGTTTAATTTTTATTTTATCACACAAACGAAATATTGCTTTAAAATATTCACATTTTCAATAATTTTGAAACCCCCAAAAGGAAGACCACATTTTTAAAATAAACTAATTATTTCATGAATTATATTGGTTCTAAAATTAATTAATTGTTTGTCCGTTGCAACCTTTTTTTTGCAAACACTCCCTTTAAAATGTTGATTTTAGTCCCTGTGGTTCGCCTAACGTTTTTATGGACTCGAGACCATTTGGGTGGCCGGTAGACAAGGATTGGATAGGTTTAAATAAAATGAATGTGATTAATAACAGATACAGGTCAGAGAAACTAATTTGTTTAAACATTTGAAAAAATGTCGTTATTATTAGAGGATATTTAAACACAGTCCCCTTCTTGTTTAACGTAGTTTTTATGGTTTGAAAAGTGTTGAAATCTGATCATTTCTGAAGCAGTGAAACTACAAATGCAAATAAACAGTTTACAAAATGGAGATCTAATGTATTCTTCTTTAGACTACTTGCTTTTAAGGGTACTGTAGTGTATAGGACATGCCACTTAAAATAATTTTTACCCTTTCAAGCAAAGAAAACAATTATTCTGAAGATTCCAAGTTTATATGCAATGAATAAAAAGAGTCTTTTCCACTTTTGTGTTATCAAAGAGGGTTGACAGATTTTAATTTAAAACAAAATTTTAGCATTAAGTACAGTGAAACCCTTACTAACGAATACATCGGAAGCATTTTTCAAATGTCGTCTTGACAATTTTTCAATGAGTTTTATACTATATTACGTAAATTTTAGTATTTGCTAAAATAAATTAATATCCATGAATATGCAGTAACGGTTTTAAAGTGCTCCATATAATCATTTAGTTAAAAAAACTAAATATCTGCAACATTCCATTATCAGAAAGTGAAGAATACGACATTTGATAAATTCTTTCGATGTATTCGTTATGAAGGGTTTCATTGTATTAGAATTTAGAGTAAAAACTAACTATATATTTTTTGATGAAAAAAGCATCAAATTGAAAGAATAGTAAAAAGAAATTAAGACAACAACAATTGTTACAATCTGATATATTAAAAAATAGATGATGGGACTGTAATTAACTTTTCTTTTCAATTTAAGGGTTTTCGGGAGAATTTCTCAACGGATTGAAATCATGAATAGAGGTTTTAATCCCAGCATTTGCGATGACGCCCGGTTTACTAGAGAAGGTAAAACCATTCAGGGGGCATAAGTTCCAACCCATGACTGTGTTCAAAACCTGACATTAACCATTATGTTGTTAATCAACAGAACAGATTATAAATCTTGCATTTTTATCACACCAATTGTCGTAATATTATACCACAAAGGAGCTTCGGAAATTTATACTGTCTGTTTCCTTATATTCATAACTCCTTGCAACTGTAAACAGGTTTCGCTCTTTGCCAAAATCATTAAATACGCCAAAAAAAGACTCAAGAAGATTTAATTCAACCTAGAAATCGTCATATTTTGAGAGTTTCAGGTCTCATCAATCTTATTTTCTAATTGTGGAATAATTTTAAAATTGTTGGTTCTCAGTGGATCTCTTTGACTTTTTTAGAAGACATTTTTTCTCTAATACTTGATTAAAATCAAAATATTAACAGTTACATTTGTCATTTTGTTCCAAATCTGAAACTTAATGTCAGGTCTGGGTCAACTCATTGATCGCAACTTTTCCCCCCTGAATTTATCTTAATGTTGCAATTTAGGCCCTATAATCTATGTCGTATTCACTTTTAGTTTCAATTTAAATTTAAATTTAAATTTTTAAACATTCGGTTGCACTAGAGGGAGAGGGAATATTTATTTCATTTTCATTAATTTCTGTATATTTTATTATCATATTTCATTTTCATTAATGTCTGTATATTTTATTATCATATTTCATTTTCATTAATGTCTGTATATTTTATCATATTTCATTTATTTTAAGGTTTATCGATGGTTATGCCCTAAACAAACATAGCAAGAATAATCCATCAATATTATAAATAACATTATTCTTTAATAAATTTACCTTAAATTAAAGAAAAAATCGTATATTTTATTATTTCATAAATTGGAAAAGTAGTCTTAAAAGAAAACTTTTATAACACGCAGATGATTTCTCTGATGGAGTCCGTGTGACGGTGTGCCTCACTTTCGGATCTGATCAAGATCTGAGTCACATTGTTAAGGGAAAGACATTTTGATGATGCGAAAGTTTCGCTAAAAAAGTGATGCAAAAATTTTGCGAGAAAAATAATGTGAAAATTTCACGGAAAATTAAGGAATGCACAAATTTCCCGAAAAAATGGAAATTATGAAGAAAAAAAACAAAAATTTTGCTATAAATACAGAATTCAAAAAATTCCAGAGAAATTCTCAGGACTTCATCATCAAATTTACAGAATTTACTGCGCCATCCTCTGTGTGTACTTTTTGTAGATCATACTGTGGCCGAATTTAAAGTGGCGGTTTAAATTTAAGCCGCGGCTTAAATATGGTTGGTTCCACTTAAAATTGTATCAAATGTTTCAAGATTTAAGCCGGCACATAATTTAAACCGGGTTTTGGCGGATTCAAACCGCGGCTCAAATTCTTTAAATTCCTTCTCCTATGCAATTCAAATTCAAACTTCAATTTTCAAAAGTTACATTATGTAATCATAAACTATTCAATCCTATATGTCTGATTTTCTATATTTTCTCATCTTGCATAATTTTTGCATGTCTTACTTTACCGAATTTGTGATAACCAGATAACAATGTCATCTGAAGACGACATTGTATCAATAATTACGCCTATTCAGTAAATTGCTACAAAGTGAATTGTGTTACTATTTCACTAATTTAAAGTAACATTTGCATCTGTTTACATAACACATTGATGTGTCTCGTATCGTGCTTATTGTACTTTTAAAGTTACGAGACTTTTAGGGCGCTTCATGTCAATCTTCTTTTTAAATTGTGAACAGTTTTCTTTGTATGCAATTGTGAGCCGAACAAAAGGAATAACACTCGAAATAGGGAAATAAGGCGAATTCGTGAGGGAAACACTCTTTCCAACCATACACAGATAGATGAGAACTTCTTGAAAATGTATATTTCAGTAACAAGGTTTCCTACAAAATACAAATTGTTATTGGCGCACATGCATATAAATAATAATTGTTAATAATATCAATAAATGAGTATTGAACAATTGGTTTAGCAGGATTGGAGATTTTAGGTTTAGTAGGTTTAGCAGGATTTGGGGATTCTAGGTTTAGTAGGTTTAGCAGGATTTGGGGATCATATTTTATTGCTGTTGTGAATCGATAAATAAAGTGTTTAAAGGCACTGTTGTGAACTGATAAATAAAAGGTTTAAAAGGTACTGTTGTGAACTGATAAATAAAAGGTTTAAAAGGTACTGTTGTGAACAGATAAATAAAAGGTTTAACTTACAATCTAGAAAACTGTGTTAGGCCAAAAAGTTGTTTGAACTGAAGTCTAAAGCAATTTAATTCTTCTGAAATGAATATTTATCTGGTTAAAGTAATTTCACTGTTTATTTTGTAAATGATTCATTGAAAATTATGTTTAAATGGGTTCTTTTAATGCACTTTAAGTTTTATTAGCTCCATGAGGTTATTGTTTATAGTTATGCAAAATCCTTGGCAAGGTTTGGTTTGGTGGGTGGGCGGAGTATTCAACGGAGGTACAGTTTGACGGAGACGACCTTACAACAGGGGAAATTTGAGGGATATGGTTCACAGTGGCCCCAGGAGGGGTTCGAGGATATAAAAGCTTATAGACGAGAAGAAATGAGAACCATAGCCCTTAAAATGTTTACATTGTGGGTTTGATTGATTGATTGGTACATCACAAGGGACACATTGTTACACTACATGTAGGGATATTATTATTATTGACGAACTATCAGAATTGATACAGAAATGCGAAATCATGAATAACAAATTGCAGGTTGAGGGCAGTCCAGAGAATTGAATGTTAAATTAGCATAAACAAGTTGGTATTTTAATGATTGATCGATTGGCAAATTGAAAGTGTTGTGTCAGTTAAACGGGATTTTCTTTTGAGGGAAATAAATAAATGAAATGTGTGTTAAATAAGTAGTTCAATTATTGAATTTAATGTTTAATGGACTGGTTGATTTCCTGTGCTGAGTGGTTTCATAGTTGTTTCCCGGCGGGGATCTGTGAATCCGGCGGGTATTGATAAACTTTCCATTTGTTTTGAAAGTTGACAAGCAACAAAATGGTAAATAATGTTGATGGATTTGAAAATTGATTGATTAATTTGACCCAAAAAAAAAGAAAATATAAGATAAATTCTAATGTACCCGCCGGAATTATGCTTTTACTGGTCCGGGTTTGCAGGATCTGTGTGGAACTCGTCTTGAGCTGGGATATGTTGAGTGGAGCTGTCCGGAGCTAGGTTCTCAGCTACAGGATCTGCTGCTAGCCCGTTAATCGTTTCCTGAGGGAGCTGCTGTTCCACGCCAAGGAATGGAAACAACTGGTTCAGATGACAGTCGACGGTAATTTTCCGGCCTCCTACTTCTCGGCGGTAACTGATGGTTGCACCGTATACGTCTCCATTCTTCCTGCAGAGTACAGCTTCTACTCTTGCGGCCGAGATTGGATGACGGTAAATGGGTTCATTCTTGAATAGAACTATGTCTCCTACTTGAGGTGACCCTTTCTGTTCCTTCCAAGCCACGGTTAACCTCCGCCTGGTATATTCTTGGGACCAGAGTGAGGTGAAGGTATTGAGGGCAATCTTCCACCTGGATAATTGGTGTTGAACGGGGGTGTTGAGGTTGATTTCGTCCCCGTGACATTCCTTGAACCCCTGGAGAATATGATTCGGGGTGATGGTGATTCCTAGCGGAGCAGCGAGGATTAGAGGCCGGTTATTGAGCTCGTTGATGACCATGTGGGACCAGGTGAGAAGTTCCTCGTCGTCCATGATCAGGTGCTGTGGTCCCTTCACGGATTTGCTGACAGTGTTCTTAATTGAACCAATAATTCTCTCAACAGCACCGATGCCTTGGTGGTGCTTGGGAAGAGTTACTCTGAACTCGATGGTTTCGAACTTGAGGTTGAGGCCAGAAATCACCTTCATTTCTGTATCAATCAGATCCTTGCCTGCCTTCACAATGTTCAGTCCGGCATCAATCCAGATGATTCTTGGAGTGCCCCTCAGAGCGAATGTCCTGCGGAAACCTCTTGAGATACTTTGAGCGCTGTATTTGTGTAGGATTTCCAGGTGCACCCCGCGACTGGAGAGACAGAGTACTACTAACACCCATCTCTTGAGCTGTAGTCCCTCTTGGTGTGCAAATATTGGTCCAAATATGTCAGCTTGACAGTAAGTGAAGGGAGGTTGGATGGTCTTGAGGACGTCAGGGACATCGGCCTCGAATGCAGAGAACGGTTTGTTGTTGAGTTTGATGCATCCAGGGCAAGACTTCTTTAGATCCGTGATCATTGTCCGGACACCAGGAATAAAGAAATTTGTTTGTATGTGTGAGATGGTCTGGAGGATGTCTCGACCATGGCCCAGGTCACGGTGTGCATCGTTAACGATGCATTTCGCCAGGATAGTCGTCTTGCAAATGAGCGGCACACCAACCCGGGAGCGGAAGCTTCTGTCGGAGACGTAATAAACTCCTTTGACATTTTGAACCACCAGATGTTTCATCTTATTGGAGGCAATGATGGACTCCGTGGTTCTGATAAAGCATTTAATGATGGAAGAGGAGATGGAGTCCTTGATCTTGCTCCAGGTAAAAGCAGGGTTAGGATTCTTTTTAGCTCTCCAGGCTCTGCAGACTTTGTGGAGTAGAGTTATGGCTCTGACTACCTTGGTGAGGCTCTGGGAGTGCTCTAGGTAGTGGGTAATCAGATCCTGGGACTGGTTAACTGGCAGGTTGATGATGTTGACCATTCTGGTGCAGGTATCAGAAGTAGGAAGAGAAGTACATGCTATGATGGGCCAGGTGGACTTTTCTTTAGGAAGGAAACTGCCTCGGAGCCAGAACTCGGAGTTGATTTGTTTGCATTCTGTTCCAGATCTAGTCAACAGGTCTGCTGGGTTGAGAGGGCCTGGACACCAGAACCAGTTGTCTGGTGAAGAAGTGGAAAGGATTTCCATGAGTCTGGTTTCATAGAATACAGGGGGTCCAGCAGGATCATTCTTGGCGATCATTTTCAGGACGATCTCCGAGTCCCCCACAAACATAGGAGCGGACAGAGTCACATTGAAAAGTTCCTGACTGATCTTCTGCTCCATCCTGGTAGCCAGGGTTGCCCCTGCTATTTTGGATTGAGGGGCGGAGTACGCAGTTTTCCCCAAAATCTTTGCTGAACTGTAGAGAAGGTTGAATTGATCATTGGAGTGAGCGTAGACGCATGCATCATATCCTTGTAGGCTTCCGTCGAAGAAAATGAAGAGTTGAGCTGAATAGTTGAAGATGATCTGGCGAGAGAAATATATTTCTTTGGTGAGTAAGATCTCTCCAACGGCACGCCTGAACCTATCGGTGAGTTCTTGAGACAGTACAGAATTAATGGAACATTGAGAGTCTCTGCAGATTTCGCTGAAGAGTGCTCGGACAGAGAACATGAGTGGTGCTGCAAGTCCTGTAGGGTCGTAAAATTGGCAGGCTACGGACAGGACATTCTTCTTGGTGATCGGTATAGTGTTGTCCTGGAGAAATCCGGAATCCAGGTCGTCTCCGGAGGGGATACCTCGGTGTTTCTTGTGGAGATTGAGTCGGAATTTGAGCATGAAGCAATCTCTGAAGCGGTCCCAGGTCATCCCTAGGTATTTGCTGACGCCCTTCTCTCCCGAACATTCCCATGATTTGATCTGAAATCCACCTTTGCCTAGGATTCTCTCAATTTCACCTTGAAGGGCTGAGAGCTTGCTGAAGGACTCGGCCCCGACTCCCCCGTCATCTATGTAGGTGTCTTCCAATGTGGCTTGTAAGATGGCTTGTTGGAGGGGGGGAGGGGCTTCTTTAATGAATGTCTGGACTGTAGCAACCTTGGCACAAGTAGCATAATCGCCTGACGCACTGTCCCCAAATGGGATGGCGTGGTCTCGGAAATATCTCCAGGTAGGGTTGGGAGTGGGTTGACTGGAGAAAGAGTTAAAGGGGACGCACACAATCCTGAGGAATGAGTCCTTGTCGGTGGTGAGCACGGACCTGAAGAACTTTGTGATGTCGTAGACTGCATAGTAGGGGTGACTCCTGGAGCGCATGAGGATCCCCCTGAGGCTGGGAACTTTTCCGGGGGCAGTTTGGGTGACGTCATTGAGGCTGAGGCCAGATTCTGTGTGCATGGAACTGTCCGTTGTCATCCTCACTTTGGTGGAAGTGCTGGTGTTTGAAACCACAAAGTTATACGCAACGAAGTGGAGTTGATGGTGATCTCTGTGTTCGTCGGGGTTGATTTCCACGTAGTTACCGTTGTTGACCTGTTGTTGGATGTACTTGTCCATCTCTGAAGTGATCTCGGGCTTGTTGTAGATTTTGTTGTGCAGAGCATGAATTCTTTTAGTAGCCCCGAGATAATTTTCCCCAAGGTTGGCTAAATTAGCCTTGTACAGGTATTTGACACAAACCTTGTTCTTGGTGAGGTCCACGAAGGTGTTATCCATGATGTCCTTGACGCCCTTCTCCTTGATCTTCTGCGCCAGCAAGCTTCGATTGGAGGGAGTGGTGAATTCCTCTGCAGAGTAGAGGAGCATGAGGTTGTCCTGTAAAGCCTGTACATTCACTGAGTGGATGAAGACGGTCTTGATGGACAGCGAGATGATTGGCTCCGACCAGGTGATGGTGTTGGGCGGGATCGGTCCGTAGATTAGGTAATTTGAGGTCAGCTTACTTTGGTATAGGGCTAAACCTAGAGAATCTCGTTCAATCTCCTTGGGAAAATGGTAATTGTTGTCTCCACCCAGTAAGATGGATACCCGTCCTGAGTGTTGAGAGGTTGAGAACCCCACTGTTGACCTCCATTTGCTGGGAACTGGAAATGAAAATCCAGATCCGTTGTTGAGGTCTTCTTCAATGGCTGTGAGGGTCAAAGTGATTCCAGGGAGCCTTAGTTTGACCGGCGTGGCGAGAATGGTGTTCCCTTCACCTGCGTAGGTCATCACCCTTATCTGAGAGGAGGTCCCCAGGGAGTACATTGAAGGGGGCAGAGCTGAAAGTGCTGACTTGGAAATGATGCTGAGTTGACACCCTGTGTCATACTGCACGCCCAGGGTGACCTTGTTCACTTGGATGTCCTCTACCAGGGGGACCGACTTGTTCATGTCGACCTTGGCTACAGTGACGAAGGGAGCCTGGTTGTTGTGCATGCAGGCCTTGTGGTGGACGGGGGAACCTCCGTGCATGCATCCTTTGGTGCATATTTTAGACCTCCCATCTTTATAGGTCGTATAACACTTGTAGATTGGGTCATGAGCTAAGGTGCAAATGGGACAAAGATGATTGTCAGTGATGATCTTGAGAATATCAGGGGAGCTTAACTTGGCCGCTCCACAAAGCCTGCCGAGGGCGAAGTGGTCATCCTGGAATCCTTTGATCGTGCATAGTGAACAGGGGCGCATGACCCTGTTCTTGGAGGTGGTTGCAGAGTATTGAGGCTTGGAGTTGGGCTTGTGTGGCTCAGGCCTGGTTGCCTTGACCCCGATGCTTGCTGGGGAGAGGTCAAGGTCATAGAGGTTGGGGTTGTCCTGGTAGTGCCCTTTCAATTCGATGACGAATTGGGCCAAGAAGGAGAAGGTGTTCGGAGTTANGACAAATAAAAGGTTTAACTTACAATCTAGAAAACTGTGTTAGGCCAAAAAGTTGTTTGAACTGAAGTCTAAAGCAATTTAATTCTTCTGAAATGAATATTTATCTGGTTAAAGTAATTTCACTGTTTATTTTGTAAATGATTCATTGAAAATTATGTTTAAATGGGTTCTTTTAATGCACTTTAAGTTTTATTAGCTCCATGAGGTTATTGTTTATAGTTATGCAAAATCCTTGGCAAGGTTTGGTTTGGTGGGTGGGCGGAGTATTCAACGGAGGTACAGTTTGACGGAGACGACCTTACAACAGGGGAAATTTGAGGGATATGGTTCACAGCATTGTAAAGCAAAATCAAAAAAAGTTTGCGGATTTTAGAAAAATATCTCGTCGATTTTCAAATTTAATATTCGAACATCTATCCGTTAACTTACTCTACCAATATTGATAAAGATAGAGATAACGATAAAGATAAAGACAAAGATAAAGAAAAAGATAAAGATAAAGACAAAGACAAAGATAAAGATAAAGATAAAGATAAAGATAAAGATAAAGATAAAGATAAAGATAAAAATAAAGATAAAGATAAATTTAAAGATAAAGATAAAAATAAAGATAAAGATAAAGATAAAGATAAAGATAAAGATAAAAATAAAAAAAGATAATGATAAAGATAAAAATAAAAAAAGATAATGATAAAGATAAAGATAAAGATAAAGATAAAGATAAAGATAAAGATAAAGATAAAGATAAAGATAAAGATAAAGATAAAGATAAAGATAAAGATAAAAATATAGATAAAGATAAAGATAAAGATAAAGACAAAGATAAAGAAAAAGATAAAGATAAAGATAAAGATAAAGATAAAGGTAAAGATAAAGATAAAAATAAAAAAAGATAATGATAAAGATAAAAATAAAAAAAGATAATGATAAAGATAAAAATAAAGATAAAGAGATAAAGATAAAGATAAAAATAAAGATAATGATAAAGATAAAGATAAGGATAAGGATAAAGATAAAGATAAAAATAAAGATAAAGATAAAGATAAAGATAAAGATAAAGATAAAGATAAAGATAAAACTAAGGATAAATAAAAAATAAAGATAAAGACAAGGATAAAGATAAGGATAAAGTTAAAGATTAAAATGAAGTTTAAATAAATAGTAAGGATATTCATTTACATTCAGTGAGCCCATGATTAGACTTTGGAATACGAAGACGACATTTAAGCAATTAAGGTGTTTTGATGCTGTTATATCGCAATAATACCTTTTAGTTTAAAATTAAATTTTTTAAGTGAAAAGGGTCTAGTAACTGCACAAATATTTGTGTTTCATGTTTATTGGACTAATATTCAAAATACAACTTTTGAGTCTCATTGTATATATGACAAAAAAGAAAGATGAAGATAAAAAAAATGGCGACGATTGCGTGGGAATTGAAGGGTGTTAAGATGAGCTGTGTACAAATTCTGAAAGTAAATGTGAGAAAAATATAATATCTGTCATTTGAAGCAGCCCTGGTGACCTTTCTGTGATCTGCGCTCTAATTTAACCGGAAGTTCAAGATTTTTTGGACTTTTTACATCTTTGCGAGATGTTTTGTGTGATATAATTTGTAATGTTTTGCTCCAGGTTGTAAATGATGAAAGATCTACTAATATTTTAACAGGTTGAGATGCAGGGTGTAACGTTAAACATGATCACGTGATATCAACAGAACAATGAATCGTAAGGCAATTTAGAAGCCTATTTTAAAGTAATAAGTTTAGCATATTTTAAAAATTAGTTACATTGAAAAATTACTAAAAAAAACAGTGAAACCGTTTGATGAAAACATACTTGCTTTAAGATTTCATCACTAATTTTCTAATCCAAATAAAAAAAACTATAGAAAAAAATAGATAAAAAGAAAAAAATACTTTAGAAGAGAAGATAAAAAAAAGAAACACTTTAGAAGAGAAGATAAAAAGAAAGAAATACTTTAGAAGAGAATATGAAACGAAAGAAATACTTTAGAAGAGAATATTAGAAAGTAAAATGTTTGATAAATAATATGTTTTGATGAATTGCTTATCAGAATTGGCAGTTTTACTGACAATAATTTTAAACTTAATTAGCATAGAAACTATTATTATCACATTAATAACCATGAAATTATGGGAATCATGAATAATTCGATTTGCAATTTTGATTAATAAATATTTGAAGTTTTTTTATACATATTGTGGGAGTTTGATAGAACTTTGAATGTTTAATTTATATTTGTAATTTAATGCAGTTATTGATACCGCCAGTTCCGTGAAAACTTGTAAATATACTGTTTGTAAAAATCACGCAACCTCCGAAGAAATGAATGTATGGGAAATTATAAATAGAAGATTTTAAAGTAGTTTACGTATCCTTCATTTTAGCGGGGATTTAAAAAAAAGATGTTTCTGCTGCCAAAGACTAAAAGCAAATTAAGAACATGCATTAAATCAACTATCGACGTAAATAAAGAAAGCTAGTCTTTATTTACGTGTAAACTTTTAATACGAAGAATCATGTTAACTCAACTAATAAGTCGTTTTAACATGTACCAGCGAAATATAAGTTAGGTCGTCGAGCGTTACGAATTCATGCAGCTCTATATATATATATATATATATATATTTCCAATTTCATAGAATTTTTACAATCGAATACAAGCGGGTTTCGATAAGTTTAAACACACATATCTCTGAACCCTACAACACACAACGATGTTTAGGGTACCGTTGTAAATTGTGCATTGCCCTCTTTGCTTGACGGATCACTTAAAATTTCGCTTACAGTCCCTTTAAGTGAATTTTAATTGTCAATTTAAAGTTACACTTTTTACTACCCTAGATATCCTAGATAGTTCCCAACTTCCCATATAGTTATAAATATGAAAATACAGAATTCATTTCATTTGAATAAAAGAAATTGAGCGACGGCTTTTAACTCATCTTTAATACAATTCTATTATATTTATATATATAAAACGTCTGAGTGCAAACAATACTGATTTAAATGAACAAATACATCATTGTCAAATACCTTATACTTAGTAGTTTCTTGCACTCATTAGAGTTTAGTACTATGTACACTTTGCATCCATAGATTCTAAACTTAACCCCACCCCCATTATGCTTATCTATCTTATTGGCATGCCTCTCCCCCCTCCTAGTCCTAAATGATCGGCATATATGTGCCACATTTTATCGGACTACCTTGGGAACCCAGCTTTATCTGGGAACTAAACTATCTGTATCTAAGTTATCCCACTCAACTTATAGAATCATTTATTTAAGGTAAGAACATTCCCGTGGTCCTACCGAGTTCCCCAATTTGAGTATAATCTGTCAAGGGATTCACTAGTTAAGATCGGACACACAAACGACAGAGATACAGCTTTATTGTGTGGCAAAAAAACGTGCTGGGTACACCATGACGGGCTGGTACGAGTAAACACTACATCAAACAATCCTTACAACGGTTTGGATCATGCACTTATGTGATATGCCATATGATGTGCAATGTGCATGATATCGGTATTCTAATCTTTTCCAATTTTCTTTTTCTTTTTATAATATCATAAAGTTTATATATATCTTATATGAAGTGCTAACACTAAATTTTGTGGTTTTATGAATATTCTCTGCTGCTATAAATGTTATATTGATGTTAACACTTCCTCATTTTTTGCAAAGTATGCCACAGTCAACCAAAATTACGCAAAAATCGATGCGAATTGTTACTAAAAAATTATAAAATTGTTTTTTCTATGGCTACAAAAGTGTTACTGAGTTAGTAAGGTCAAATCAAAACCAAGGCGTTGCGACACTTCAAAATGTTTCAACAGTCTGGATCTACCTGATCTCCTTTACAAAAGTCTGGATCGACGTGAACTCCTTTACAACAATCTGGATCGACGTGAACTCCTTTACAACAGTCTGGATCGACGTGATCTCCTTTACAAAAGTCTGGATCGACGTGATCTCCTTTACAACAGTCTGGATCTTAGTGATCTTCTGAAAAGAAAGAAGTAATATGAAATATATGAATTTAGTATGAAGAGTCTGAACATATTATATCATCTGCATAATTTAGTTTTTCATAACATTTGAACTGAAATTCACTTCATATTTTAAGAACTTTAACTTTAAGGAAAGTGGTTTATTTTTTAACTTTTCTCTTTCTACTTTTCCTTTTTAGCAACAATTATAAAATAAACTAGATTTACAGGAAGTTTCGCAAATATTCTAAGTTTGTTGTTGCAAATATTTAATGAGAAGCTTCTGGTACATTTTGAAAAATAGCAATGCAAATTTTCGCATTTCGCAAAAGTTGAGAAAAAATAGAATTTCTTCTACCTTCCTTGGGGGCAGGGTTGTTAAACGTTTTTTTTTCTAAAAAACGTTCGTTTCGTTATTAGAAAAAAACCGATAATGTTTATTAACGAATTACTCGTTTTGAACTTTCAAAAAACAATAGTTTTTGAAAAAATTTCGTTAATGAATCCGAGTCTTATGACATCAATTAACTTTAATTTTTGTTCAGGAAGATAAGTTTTTGAATGTCTTGCCAAATGGTTTTTCTTTATCGAGACAAATAACCTAAATGTTTTCTGACCTCGGATTTTACTCAGTAAAAGGTCATTAACGACCGTTAACGGAGGGTTAAAAACAACCGTTTCGTTTTTCGTTTTTTCCTCGTCGTTTTTAAAACGAAACGATCGTTTTTCAAAATGTAGAAACGATCCATCCCTACATGTAGGTCCTATATTAGGGTTTCTACAATTAGGTTTTTAATTCTTGAGTTTTAAGTCGTCATTGAAGTCGCATCCTTTATGGGTAACCCTGTACATTGCTTCATCCATCTAATCTTTGAATAGAGTTTTCAGATACTTCATACAAATAAACACCATCATTAGGTCTAATGTAAACACCAATTATAATCATAATGAACAAACAGTAATTAACAGTAATTGATATTAATTAATAAATAATGATAATGTGTTTTTCTTTTTCTCATCTTTACAGTGATACTTATTAGGGGATCAAAAACCACTTTTGGCTGAGATATAAAGTGAATTTTGAAATAATGAGTCAATCATTTTGAACGAGAGAGGATTAGGTAAAAATAAAAGTCTTTAGTTTTATAAATCTTAATAGCAGATGAGCAGGGGAGTAGAGTAGGAGTAAATGAGTACATGAGTAGAGAAGTAGGGGACTAGAGGAGTAGTGGTGTAGATGAGAAGTGGAGTAGAGGAGTAGAGGAGTAGAGGAGTAGAAGAGAAGAGGAGTAGAGGAGTAGAGTAGTAGAGGAGTAGAGGAGTAGAGGAGTAGAGAGTAGAAGAGTAGAGGAGTAGAGAAGTAGAGGAGTAGAGGAGTAGAGGAGTAGAGGAGTGAAAGAATAATTCACAAATAACATTGCGTGCTAAACCTAATCCTAGCCTGGAATTTGAAGATTAGAAATCTGGAATTTAGAATTATGTTTTTGCTGACCCAACATATCAAACATTGGTCATTTTAAAGGTTTTTCCCTCTAGGGTGGATTTACTTTCTGCCCACATTAAATGGATGTAAAAACATTTAACATTTACACCCTTCAATGTTTCATCAAAGAGGTTTTTATCTTGAGATGCCCACACGTAATTTCAGTCTTGTTATATTATCATTATCATCATAGATTAAATATTTTCGAGATGGATCAATCCCAGGGGTGTTGTTAGTTAAATATAGCCCTGCTATTCAGGTTGTGTGTACAAGAAAGAATGAAAGTACAGGGTGTCCCACATCATATTAGATCGTTTTTCTAAATTAAGAGAATAATTAGAAATTAAAAAAGAGAGATTAAAAAATATATGGATAAGGCTAATTTTTTAAAAATTGCAGAAAATACCATGTTTTTTGAGTATTTTTTTCGTATTTTGGTGTTAAAGCTTGTAGATTATGTAATATGTCATGCACGAACATCAAATATGCAGTACGCTTTCGCAGTAAGTAACTGGAGAATACGTGGCCTGTACGGTTAGTAAAGGATTTGTGTACAAAATCACTCTTTATACTATAACCCCGTTGGTGAATCCTGAATTATCTATTGGTTTAAATCTATGAAAAATCTTCCTGCAAACAATAAAAGATCCCGCTTCTGATATCTACCAAAATATTGTATACAATGCATACAAAAATATATATGACATCATTAATGGCCACAGATATTGTTTTAAATTCAAACTATTCACATTTGAATTGTTGTTTCATTGGAGATAAACGAGGAAATATAGTGAAGGAATATGTTTACATTTACTATGACCGCTCCTGTATACCGAGTCCATTAACACCTGATCCAATCAGGATTCAGTCATGTGTTTGTTGTCTATTCTGAACCAAGGGACATAGTATCTATCTTTCTGTCTATCTATCTCATTATCCAATCATAGTTATGAATAATTCTATCGGCGCTATCAGTAAATGGAAATATTTACTTCAACTGAAACTACACTGGTACGACGTATTAAGATAGGTAAGATCTGCAGCTAAGATCAATGCATCAATTTTCACGCTACTAGATCAGCTTTAAAGTCTCGTAACGCCTTCTCCGTACAGTTTACCTCACTAGACTTTATTGTAGCCCTAGACATGCTTTTAGCTAAATATTTAAAAATTAATTGACAAAATTCTCATAGATTTTGGATCCCTGTAAATACAAAAGCTAGTAAATTATATTATCTTTGGTCCGAGTCCAATCTGTAAATATTTTTTCTTTGCGTTGCGCATTCCTGAGTAACAAATGTTGCGTAATTTTTATCTTATCATAAACACAGTTCTTATTTTCAATAGAGATGGTTAATTTAAAAGACAATTTTTTTACAATTAAATTATACTACTATTATTATCTACTAGAAATAGAAAAAATTGAAAATGATTTATATGATGTTTTTTTTCTGTATCTCTTACTGGCCGTTAGAACTACATAATAAGCTAGCCAAAAAAATTGTTTACCCTTGCTCCCCTCCCCTGCCCTCCCTCCTATCTTTCCCTTCCCTTCAGGCGGTAAGCTCTTTAAGATCATCAATAATACGTGTGTATACATTAGCAAGGATAAAAACCCTTTAATTTGCAGAGAGAAAATAGTTGGTTATAGGTTACTACTTGAACTACAGGGTGAACTAGACAATAGTTGGGTATAGGTTACTACTTGAATTACAGGGTGATCCAGACAATAAGTAAAGCCAATTTCGTCTACTGGGTATCAATAAACATCTTTGTATATTAAATATAAACTGCATAAACTGTGCAGTGTGCTTGTGTACGTATCCCTCTAAAAATGGCAGAACTTATAATGTACATTTTTTGCTTCTAGATATAATTACATGGTGAAAAATAAATATATTAAAGCTAGGAGAGGAAGATGAGTAGATCTTCTCTGGTTCCATAATCCGACACAAATAATTTGCAGATTTTATAATCCTCTTTCGGGGATTTTCATCCTCTACGGTACATGTTATTCTCCACAAATATATATATATATAGGGGTTGCTTGCGTATCTGTCTTTGCTGTATATTTAGATCAAACTTTCCCCCAATTTCCCTGACGATTTAAACAAGAACGAGACCAAGCCAATGTTTTAAGAAATATGTTGAAGAAGCGTGACCCGAGATCAAATCCAGCAAATACTGGGGAAGACCGGAATGTTTTTGCATAAATTAAAATCCAATTTGCAAAAATTTATGAATTTTGTGCAGATTTCACAAAAATCGCCCGGACGGAGTTTTTCAAATATCAGAAAATTTAAATCAATCAATATTATACAATATATCTACAATCATAAGATATAAATCATGTTTAACTCTTTAAAAGACCGATTGATCTAATTTCACATTTATTTAATTGACGACAAAGAAGATTAAAACGTTTTTCTATACTATAAAAGCGATAAATTTCGTTAACTGCAAACAGTCTTTTCTCCCGCAAGTCACTTTCATGAGAAATCTATAATCTAAAATTATCTTTTTTATGACTACTGTGCAGACAAAACTTTAAAGGGTACTCATGTGAGTTGGGCATGCAGTTTTAGTAGAGGGAGGCTTTGAATTACTGGGACAGTCTTTTTACACAAATACCTTAGCATCCTAAGAATTTTTTTGTATTACTAGCCTTTTAGGTCGCTTCGCGTCTATCTTCTATTTTATGTGTGAACATGTTCTCTTTGTGTATAAACAAAAAAATCGCAGATTTTAAGCAAAAATTTCGTAGATTTTTAAAACTTTCCAAAATTTAATGAAAATCGAATTTTGATGGAACTAATATTTGAAATTTTGATCATTCATAAACCTTCCCTTGGGTCACTTAAGGTCCCACACAAAATTTGGACCTGATCGGTTCAGCCGTTTTGGCGTTTATTGGATACACACGTACAGACAGACAAGATGAATTTATTGATTTGACATACACAAAATAAAACTCAATAAAACCCCATTTCACCCTTTTTTTGGCACAGTGCATCCAACATTGCTTTTTGTTGGTTCAAATGAATAAATTATCAGGTCACAGCCGGCCATGCCTTTTATTTGACCAACGCCGCAGCTGAGATGAATAGGATGCTAAATTAACCAAAACTTAAGGCCGCAAATCACGTCAATAAAATTTGCCTCTCTTTCTTGTGCATAAAATCATTACTAGAGGAGCTGTGAGGTCACAAAGTCGTAACTGTGATCTCACAAAAATTTTACCTTCTCCTTAACTTTTTTAACATTTTTTTATGACCCATAACATGAGACTAAATTTTGCAAGGTAACCAGTCAAGTATTTTCTCGTACCAGTCCGTCTAGAGTACCTAGCATGGAATTCTGCAACTAAGGTAGCCTGGCCCACAGTGCCTTATCTACGCCACACCCCATCTTTTCTAGAAATTAAAGCAGTGTGGCATCCTGCATCACCATGAATGATCTCTGATACCCTTGCACGTCTTGCTTTTATTATCCGTCATACAGAGGAGACACCATCAAACAATAAACACATTATCACACAATTTGCATCATAAATCTGAATTAAAAAATAACAAAGCAAGAAAGTAAACTAATCATCTAAACATCCTACAATACAAAAACAGTTGTAAAGCATTACCAAAATATTGTCAGGCGATATAAAACACAGATCCAGACTGCTTATAGCTGGTTCAACTTTTCAGTGTCTCTGTTGATTTTACTTCACTCGCTAACTCACTTATACTTATACTTGTATATTCTATTAATTTTTGTAGGCCAAGACATGTACATTTTAAAAATTTACTGCACTTGTTAGTAGCTTTTGTTTTAGAAATTGGCAAAAATCTCAACGATATTTGCACAAGAGCTTACAACTTTTGGATCAATGTGAAGAAAACTAGAACTCGAACGTCTAACACCACAAACGTAGTTAAACCAGAAAACAGAAGAAACATCTTTTTTCTTCTTCTCATTTATATGAATGTTATGGATCTTTCAATGTGTAGCTGTTATAATATACCTTTAAATATTTATCTATCTTTCTATCTATCTATCTATCTTTCTATCTATCTATCTAATCATGTATTCTAAAGCAGAGAAAATGTGTTCACGTCCCCATCTTTTGTGGCAGGGGGCAGGAGATCAAACGTACTAGATTTCATAATGGGGACAAAGACAAGGGGGTGGGGCGCTTTTTGTAGATTCATTTCTTCGACACAGCCAAAAATTTATCTACAAAATTAATTTAATTTTTAAAAAATATTTTTTTCATTATAAAATTTGGATCACCCCTAACCCTGTCTCCATTTTTTGTATTTTATCTTGTTTTAATGATGGCAGGATAATTTCTAAATAATGACATGACTACGTATTCCGGTTCACGTCAAATATGTATTTCCGTTGTACATAAACATTACATAATCTATACTAGACATTGTACATAAATATTACATATAATCTATACTAGACATTGTACATAAACATTATATATAATCTTTACTAGACGTTGTACATAAACATTACATATAATTTATAATAGACGTTGTACATAAACAATATAAATTAAATCAAGAAAGAAAAAAATCAATTGGTATCTTCAAGTTTATTATTTCTCCTACCCTAACTTTAAAAGCATATTTCCCAAAAGCCACAATATGTAAACAAATCTCTTTGATGACCAAAACTAAGAAAACCTTTGATGACTTAAAGATAAATTTACCGCTCCTTGACCCCGACCTTAAAACTTATTCCTTACTCCCGGCCATGATCCCGATCTTAAAACATATTCCCAACTCCCATGATCCCAACCTTAAAAATATAGTCCACGCTCCCTCCCATGATCCCAACCTTAAAACAAAGTCCACACTCCACACTTCCTCCCATGATCCCAACCTTAACAACATAGTCCAACCTCCACACTCCCTCCCATGATCCCAACCTTAAAAATATAGTCCCCCTCCCATGATCCCAACCTTAAAAATATAGTCCCCCTCCCATGATTCCAACCTTAAAAATATAGTCCCCCTCCCATGATCCCAACCTTAAAAACATAGTCCCCCTCCCATGATCCCAACCTTAAGACATAGTCCACACTCTCTCCCAAGATCCCAACATAAAAAACGCATTCCACACTCCAATGATCCCAACCTTAAAAACATATTCTACACTCCAATGATCCCAACTTAAAAAACATATTCCACACTCCAGTTACCACATTCTCNGGGGGGGGAGGGTACTTTCTAATTTATTCAACATATATACTCTTATTTTAAGAACTTTGCACCTTTTTAAAATATTGACTGTTCAGTAATGAAAATGTCAAGTTTTGTGAGATCATTTTTTAAATGCAGATTTAGATGACAAGAAAAGATAAAAAGACAATAATTAAAAAAATTGTTATTAAAATAATTGTTGTAGCTTTAATCTTAAATCGGATTATCTAAAAAACGTAGACAATGTTTAGGTTTGATTTACTGCAAATAATTTTTAAAGGGAGTGTTCGCGTGTCATATGTTGCAATTTTCTGAATTTGTATGGGCGCTAAGTTATTCGGTATGAGACGTCTTTAACAATTTTCTCCTTTTGGACGCAACAGATAGAAATAAGATTATTAGCGATCAAAAGCGCTTTTTTATCGCATTAAGCCTATACCCCCTTTCATTTTTCGCGAACACTCCCTTTAAGGTACTCTTCAAAGAGAATTCTTGCATCGTATAAAATATTATCGTATATGCTTTGTACTGCTTGCAACTCTTCAAAGAGAAGTTCCGTCAGAAAATAATATAAATTGAAGATTCTCATGAAGTTTGTGATGATACAGGGAGTACCATTAGTAAATGGAACCTTTGGAAGAATATATTTGATAATTCCTTTTAAATAAATAAAGTACAACTGCGACATATATTTCCAATATTTGGAATGATTTTTCAAGATCTACTGAGAGGAACAAACAAGTTTTGAATCTAAATTATGCAATCAAGTTCAATTTTTTATTCATACGTAAATTAAATTACAAGGTCACATAGTTGTGCCTGTAATAACTTTGTAAAAATATTTTCATGGACATTGGGTTGTTTTCGAAATCGCACATAGGTTGGTTTCATAGGTTAGGATTTAAACCTCATTTTTAAATAGAAAAATATAATTTTTAATAATTTACAAATTTTTTCCATAATAAGTAAATCTACAGACTACAAGTAATTTTAAGATATTGTTTAATGAAGGTCGGAATAAAAATTGCTCACAAAATATACAAGTTGAACCCTCCTTTTCCAACTTCGAGTGAATTATTCATCTATATATAATTTGAACCCTCCTTCTCCAACTTCGAGTGAATTATTCATCTATATATAATTTGAACCCTCCTTCTCCAACTTTGAGTGAATTATTCATCTATATATAATTTGAACCTTCCTTCTCCAACTTTGAGTGAATTATTCATCTATATATAATTTGAACCTTCCTTCTCCAACTTTGAGTGAATTATTCATCTATATATAATTTGAACCCTCCTTCTCCAACTTGAATGAATTATTCATCTATATATAATTTGAATCTAACTTCTCCAACTTTGAGTGAATTATTCATCTATATATAATTTGAATCCTCCTTCTCTAACTTTGAGTGAATTATTCATCTATATATAATTTGAACCCTCCTTCTCTAACTTTGAGTGAATTATTCATCTATATATGATTTGAATCTTCCTTCTCCAACTTCGAGTGAATTATTTATCTTTATATATACTTTGCTTGTCAGTTTGTTTGTTTGTTTGAATCCAATAAGCGTCAAAATTGTTGAACCGATCGGGACTATTTTTTGTTGGACCTCACGTGGCCACAGGAAAGGTTAATGAATGATCAAAAATTATACTCTGACAAAATTCGATTTACATTAAATTTTGAAAATCCTCAAAATTCTTTTATGACATCTGCGAACTTTTTTTTGGTCTTGTTTTACAATGTATTCAATTGAAATAGAAGATGGGCGCGAGGTGCCCTAAAAGTCTAGTAGTTTAAAAGATTACACAGTGTACTGTATAAGACTACTGTGTCGAAACATTTAAATTCTCAGAACGGATTTTCTTTTTAAACTCAGTCATGCCCAGTTTTTCTTTCTATTCAATGTTTAATATCATCTAAAATAACAAGTAAGCCCCCCCCTCCCCCTCCCCCTGAAGTCCTAACCAATATGTTACTAAAAACCGCCTTCCCCCCCCCCCCATACTTAGGAGTAAAAGTTTAATTAAAATTAAAAAAATGCACTGTTGTTTTGTGTTTCGTTAATGTCTCTTATAGCTTAAATGTAATTTCGGAGAAGAAAAAATTCACACCAAAAATGCTATGTATATATCTTTCATTCTACATATCTATCTATCTATCTATCTATCTATCTATCTATCTATCTATCTATCTATCTATCTATCTATCTATCTATTCATCTATATATCTATATATTTGCATGCTAATGAGGTTACTTCTCTTGGTTGTCAATCAAGAGTCCACGATTCATATTCATCCACTTACATATAGATACATATATGTATATAATACAGGGTGAACCAGATAACAAGAAAAAGTCATAAAATCTGTAACACCCTGTACCTTTTATTCGGTATACGTCTTGAAGACCTTTGATGATTTGGTTATCAACATTATTATTTTTTAGAATATGGTTTACTGTGTCTACATCTTCACAATCTAGTATGCCGAGTCCATTAGCGCCTTATCCAATCAGGGTTCAGTCATGTGTTTGTTGTCTATTCTGAACCAATAGAAATTGCATGACGGTAACATCTATCTCTCTTTCTAGCTCATTATCCAATTAGAGATAAATCCTTATATCGGCGCTACAACAGTAAATGGAAGTATTTACTTCTACTGAAACTATAGTGTTCACGGTGTCCCACGAAACATAACAGTTGCTGAATAGTTTAGAATGTCTTCTTCCATAGGTACTTGTAATATTGCAAAAATATGCAATATTTGCCTTGGCCATACTTCTTGGATTTTCCTAAAAACTTTTCCTAAATCATCTTATATTTTCCGTTAGAATTCAAAAGACATACAATGAAAAGATATTCCTAATATTTCTCCGATTTAAATGATGCTTTTTAAGACTTTTAGTAGCGAGTAATTTTACGAAAAAAGGCCAAGGGCCATCTAAAGGTGAGATGAGTCAACAGTGTTAAAAAAATTTTTCCTTCTTTGCTTCTGCAGCTGTAAACTATTTTACTCTCAGCATACTGCAAACTATATAGAAAAAGAGGATAAAATTTACGCTACATTACGGTTACGACTTTGTAACCTTGCACTTCGTCTAGGCTTGATTTTCCGCACAAGTATTTTCTCGTTTTTTATTTATAGCATGTTTTTCTTCTCAATAGCTCTTCAATAAGTTGAGTTATAATTGCAAACATTTTCATCTTAAAGGGAGTGACCGGCTATGTAAGGTAGTTGAACTGAGTATCCAGTGTTGTGGAAAACTTCTTTCGGATTCATTTGAGACATATTAATCTTTTTAAAGATCTGTAAATCCTGAGTTTGAGTGCAAATTCGACGTTCAAAACTCCTACTTTGGGGGTGGATACGTTTCATTTTGTTTTTTTTAAATTGTTAAACACTGCAGTACATACTCAGTTCAACTACCTTACATAGCCGGTCACTCCCTTTAAGTGCAATTTAGTTTAGTTTGACGTGAGTAGAGTTGTATAGAATGGTTGTTAGATAGATACAGCTATACTTCTTATTGAGAATAAAAATATGCGCATATTTATTATTTATTCTCATCTTAAACTTCTGACATTCATGTTCGAACTATAATCAAGTTTGAAAGTAAAAGAAGTAATTTGCAAAATTCTCAACAATTTTTGCTGAGAGCTTACGCAACCTTTGGATCATTGTGTAAACAGAAATCTGTGCAGAAAGCAGACGGTATTTAAGAGCAGCATCATTTATCATTCAAATAAATATTTTTTTAATTCAACCCAATTCTTCAACAAATTTCAAAAATTCTCATTCCCCCTAGGACCGTTCGTTCGCAATTGCGCCAAAAAAGCGCAAAATTTGATCTGTAATACCTGACCTATTTGAAAAATTTAAAATTTATCTTGGAAATAATCGCAATGGTAGGAAAAGAAATTGATTTCCAGTGTCTCTGTTGTAGTTTAAATTGCACCCTGCGACCGACGGGTTTCCCGACGTTCTAGCCCCCTCGTAAGTGAAGCGATCCGGTTGGCAAGCACATTTTTGGAACAGCAGAGAGCCTGTCGATCCGAACATTTTCGCAAGATTTTTGCACCCCGGGACTGGCACCAAATTGTAGAAGAATAATACAAACTTTGTAGTATTATATGCTGCATTTTAGATAATTGTGCATTTTCTAAAGGTTTTTAGTTTTTGATAATTCACATATAATAAATAGATAAAAATGTTTAATATAATATTAAATAAATTTTAGCTGAAGAAACTCAGATGTTCTTATCTGTCTATCTTTGCAATCCAATGACCTTTGATATTTCAAACTATGAAATATGTAAGATCAGGTTGCAAAGATATACGGTTTAGAAAATTTCAATTTGTGGCAAAATTCTTGGGAAATCTTTCCTCAAATTAAAAAAAGTTGTTTGTGCACAGAAAACCCTAGTTCTTTCTGAACTAACATTTTGTTGTAAAAAAAATGCAAATGTAAGAAAAGTTCTCGTTAATTCATTGAGGTTGAGATAAAAACATTTATACAACAAACATTAAATTATAAATTACCTTGATTTACATTTGAATTGTACATGTTGATGGACTGCATCTAAGTTCTCGATTGAAAACATGAAACATAAAATCAAGGCATTTGCATTGGTGCATAATTCCTCTGGACCCAAACAAAGAACAGCGTTCATACAATACAAAATAAATCGTAATAAATATTGGGGAAAAGAAATAAATTTAATTATTTTATTTTAATCGGGAAATGGGAAAATGGATGAATATGGCGTTACGGTTTGATGTACTATTTTCCCCCTTTTCACTCAACCAATTTTTCCCTGTCTCTATGAAAACCCTCTAAATTCTTACCCCCCCCCCCCCTCCAACTGATTTTCTAACTGTACAATCATTTTCTATTTATGTAAGGTACAAAATATGATTATAATTACAATTTAAGTCCGTTTATCCTGTATCTACATGCTACATACGTGTAGGGATGGGCGTGGTTTGATAGATAGACTGTTTTCTTTTTGAACGCATTATCTCTAACGACTACATCGTTTACGCTTTAGTTTTTGGTAAGTAATGGGATAAATTCTCATAGATTTTTGCAATAGAGCTTACAACCTTGGGCTCATTGTGGAATAAAGGAGATCATAATTTACGTAAAAATAAACATTTTTAGATTAAAAAATGTTTTTTTTCTTGTTAACGATCATTACTTGTTAACGACCAATAACTTGTAAGCTTTCTGATTTAAAAAAATTCTTAAACGATAAACTTGTTGTAACTGAATGTTGCAATTACTAGACAATAATCAATTAAAAAAAACGAAACGGAACAATATGAAAAAAGGTACATAAACGAGCGATGCTGCTGTAGATCTTTGTTAACGAACGTAGAGCAATTTTCAAATAATGAGGATCGTGCCCAGGTCTGGATGAGCTGATGATCAAGCAGAATACTACGCCTACTATATCTCCTAATCTGGAGGCAACACACTACTATTTGCCAAAAAAGTTCCATTAATTTACAAATATGGAATTAAATGCATATTAAATGTTATGCGATGGGCAAGGTTGGGTAAAGCCAAGGTTGTAGAATAAGGTTGGTTACTCTCGATGAGCTCCAATGTACGGAAAATGTCGTCTCCATGGTATCATAGATAGAATCCGTAGATGATGTCTCTCTCGCCTCTTCAATCAGTGAAATCACGAGTGGATTTTCTCTATCTGTGCTAAGAAGGCGACATTTTCCGTACATTGCAGCGCATCGAAAGTGAGCAACCTTATTAAAGACCCCTGGGGTAAAGCAGATTACACTGTTCAATATGAGGTTGCATATTTGCAAAAATAAGAGCTGCACATGGAGCCAAAACTTTAAAGCTTAAGACACGGTTTTCCGCAGTTTTTTGCAGAATATATTTAAAACATGTAAATCTATTTTCAGGGATGGGTCAGGAATCAGGGAAGAAGAATTTCAGAAAAAAATTCTTTTAAAACATATATTAATTTAATTTNTAGTTGATTTATTAAAACATAGATTCACTACTAGGCAGCAAAACATTAAATACACATTCATATCGAATTCGTCACTGAATTCCCATGTTTATTGGGACACCCTGTATGATAAGATTGCAGAAAAGCTCCTTCATGTCTTTGAATCTTTCTGTCTAAAATTTATGCCAATCAATTAACATGTTTGTCTATCTGTCTATAAGTGTGTCTTTATGTCGATATGTTTGTATTTATATCTATCTGCTGATGTATGGCTTTCTGTCTACATGTATTTCCATCTTTCTGTATGCTTGTAAAAATGTCCACAGGTTTGTCTATTTAGCTGTCTTAATGTATGTCCATCTATCTGCATTTATCTCTATCTGTCTCGATGAATGTGTATCTGCCTAATGTATGGGGGGGACAATTGAGAAAATTAGCTTGTTAAGTGCTATGAGAGGGTGGAAATAATAAACTTGAAGATTGCATCCGTAAATATGCTTTATCTAATATCTATCCCAGAAAATATGATCTATTATCTATTCAGAGGCGTACTCAGGGAGGGGGTTTAGCCCCCCTTCCCTAGGCCAATGTAATCTATGGGTTTTAGGGAGTTTTTGGGTCCCTTTCTCCGCCCCCCTTCCTCCCATCAGGAAAAACTCCTTTGTACGCCCCCTTGTACGTATTTATAGGACTTTAATTATACTTGATATGATAAATGAGACTATAAACAAGATATTTACAAGTTTTTTTTCAAGTGTGTCGAATTTCTGATAATCATTGAACAACCCTTCAAATCTAGTAATATTTCTAAAATTAAATTATTATTCATTAAATTAGATATCTACAATGACATAGAACAAAGATCTATCTAAACTAGTTTTATACCTAAAAATCTCTAGTTTAAAATTTGATATGAACTGCAGAGCTAATCAATCTTAATTTAAATTCTGAGTCAATTAGATGAAAATTTATTCAAATCCCCCAGCATGATATTATCGTGGTTAAAACTACAAAATCTAAATATTCTCCAGATCAAAAATCCTCGAAAACTATAATGATTAAAAAATCCCCGAAACGTTGAAATATTTGGATGAAACGATTAATTTTACGAATACCATCGTATTGTGCCGGTAGCAAGGTTGGAGGAGAAGCAAATTAGCTTGCGTACACCCCCCCCTTATAGATCAATTTATACTTGTGTGGTCTAAAATATCTATATCTGTTGATGATGTTTCAGGGTTATAAAAACAAAAAGCAAGTCAAAATTAAATGTCTAAGAAATCCAAAAACGTAAATTTTTATTTACAATGTTTATAGCTTTAAAAACTAAAAATGAAACAAGTAATGAATAAAAAGTGGAACCAACATTGTGGAATAAAATGACGAAATTTTAACAACCTGTTGTATACATTTTTGATATTATTATAGACCAAACAGTTCTTACAGTAGTTCAAAATTATATCATGAGTGTCAAAAAAGAAAAAGCAAAAATAAACAAGTTAATGTTTGAAAAAAAAAATCCATAGAACCGTCAGAACCATGGCCAGGATGATTTACAAAGAGGGGTTAAGAAACTCTATCCCTGTGAAATTCCTGCATTGCTAATGCTGAAAATTTCTTTAAAAGCGTTTTTAAAATCCCAAAAAATAAAACAAATTGTTATGTCTTGAATAGGCGAGAATTCCATACTTAGAATTCAACCATAATTAGAAAACGTAAAAGTTGAACCCATGTCTAGGATATATTTAGGATTTTAGTTATAATCCTCTCCACCAAACCCCCCTCACTCTCTCAACCTTTCTATTTTTCAACCCTCCAACCTCCATCCTTCCCTCAACCCTCCTCCCTTAACCCTCAAGTCCTGTTCCCTCCATTGCTCAACCCTCCATACTTCCTCCTTCCCTCAACCCTCCTACCTTAACCCTCCTCTCTCAACCCTCCTCCCTCAACCCTAATCCTTCCACATTCCTCAACCCTCTGCCCTCCAACCCTTCCTCCATGTCATGCACAATATATGAAATTTGCAGCCTGCGCTGCAGAGGTTAATGTTTATGCAAAAATGTTTATGACTTGCTTGATCTATTTTGGCAATCAGCCCTTCCTACTCTTCCTGTCGGGGTAGATATATAGAGTATTTATTTTTCATTCTGTGTCTTTGTCTTTCAACGTCTTTTTCCTATTCTCTCATTACTTTTAATTTTCATAAAATTGTCCTTTTATCTTTGAATTTCCTTGCATTTCTCTAACTTCTTTTCTGGCCTTTTCTTGTTTCCTTTCATTCTTTTGTATATTTGTCTTTCCTAGTTTTTATTTTGCTCTATTCTTTGTTTCTGAATAGTCTTTGCTGTCCTCTTATAATAGTTGTCTGTTTTAGCATAATTTGTCTTTCGTTGTCTTTCCTTTTCTGTTCTTGTCTGTCCTTGTCTATCCTTGTCTGTTATTTGTTGTCCTTGTTTATTCTTGCCTAACCTTGTCTGTCCTTTTTTATAATTGTCTTTCCTTGTCCTTGTATTTCCTTGTGTGTCCTTGTCTGTCCTTGTCTGTCCTTGTCTGTCCTTTTCTGTTCTTGTCTGTTCTTGTCTGTCCTTGTCTGACCTTGTTTGTCCTTGTCTGTCCTTGTCTGTCCTTGTCTGTCCTTGTCTGTCCTTGTCTGTCCTTGTCTGTCCTTGTCTGTTCTTTTCTGTCCTTGTCTGTCCTTGTCTCTCGTTGTCTGATGTTTAAGTACATTCGAAGAATAAAGATGTCTTAGCAATCATTATCCAACTATATATAAATATATATAGTTAGTAATGATCTTGTTAATTTAGTGGTTTTAACAAGATAATCCAATCTTCCGCTACCAAACATATTAATATGATACTGGTACAATAATAGACACTGTTCAGTATACGATGCGCCAGACCCAATACATTGTTGAAAAATATTTCAAAAAGACGAACATTTTGGTTGAATAGCTAGAATGATAGGAATACCTCACAAAATTGATATCCCTATTAATCTGGGAAGAAGAAAACGAATGGAATTAAAGAAAAGAAGATAAAGGGAAAAAATAAGATAAAGAGAAGAAAAGAAAAGAAGATGAAGGGAAGAAAATAAATTAATGGAATCAATGAAAAGAAGATGAAGGGATGAAAAGAAAAGAAGTCAAAGGGAAGTAAAGAAGATTAAAGGAAAGAAGAAAAGAAGATGAAAGGAGGAAAAGAAAAGAAGATGAAGGGAAAGAAGAAAAGAAGCTAAAGGGAAGAAAGGGTTAAGAAGAAATAAGATGATGGACAAAATAAAAACCAAAAAATCAACGAAACAGGGAATAAAAAGAGGATAAATCAATAATACCTCCTAAGACTGCCTATTTAACCTTACCTGAAACGTATACAGCTGGTATCGAAGCAGTCTTCATTAATAGTTGATTTATTAAAACATAGATTCACTACTAGGCAGCAAAACATTAAATACACATTCATATCGAATTCGTCACTGAATTCCCATGTTTATTGGGACACCCTGTATGATAAGATTGCAGAAAAGCTCCTTCATGTCTTTGAATCTTTCTGTCTAAAATTTATGCCAATCAATTAACATGTTTGTCTATCTGTCTATAAGTGTGTCTTTATGTCGATATGTTTGTATTTATATCTATCTGCTGATGTATGGCTTTCTGTCTACATGTATTTCCATCTTTCTGTATGCTTGTAAAAATGTCCACAGGTTTGTCTATTTAGCTGTCTTAATGTATGTCCATCTATCTGCATTTATCTCTATCTGTCTCGATGAATGTGTATCTGCCTAATGTATGGATGTCTGTATCTTTTTAAATGTATGTTCATCTGTCTAAATGTGTGTCTAACTGTCTTTATTTATGCAATTTATCTGTATATATTTCTAGCTATCTGACTGTAATTCTGTCACTATATTTGTCTATATGTGTATATTTATATGTAGCTTTCAACATGTATGCCTGTCCAGCTGACTATATTTATGTCCATCTGTCTAAATGGATGTTATCTGTCTTGTATTTCTGTCTGTTTATAATCGTGAATATCTGTATATATGTATATGGCTATATTTCTAGATATTTGTGTTTCATCTGTCAGGGTGTATGTATGTCTGTCTTTTTAACACGTATTTCTATACGTGTGTTTGCTTTTATGTTTACCTGTCTTCATGTAGGGCTATCTACAGCTCTGTCTACAAGTAAGTCTATCTGTCAATATGAGTGTCTATCTGTCTATTATCCAATCTGTCTTTCTTATGAATATTGAATAAATAATTTTAATTTACTGTAGATAATTCAGATTCATAAACACAGCAAGGAGGTGCCAGTTTCAGGATAGATAGATAGATAGATATATAGATAGATAGATAGATAGAAAATTAGAAAGACATATATATAAATATGTAGATAGATAGATAGATAGATGAATAAGTTAACACAATAACACAATAGCTAAATACAGAAATAGATGGACAGACAGACAGAAGATATAACAGACAGACTGACACATAATTAATAGATAGACAGGTATATCTATCTATCTATTCATCTATCTATCTGATACATAACCTCAATCAAGCTTGATTATAATAGAACTAAAGTGGAGTAGGAAGCGACAAGCATAAATTGTATTTAAAGCTCATCACAGAAAAACAGAGGAAATCAAAAAAATCTTTTAAAAATATGATTTTTAACATTCAAAACTTTGCACTAATATTCATTTTCAAAACTATTTTGTTGTTAATTTGACGTATTCCCATTTAATTAAATTATTTCTCACGGTTTGGTTCATTAGAATCTGCTTTATTTGCTGGAGAGGACTGGGGAGGGTTGAGAGAAGGGGTTAATTAGCCCACAATATTGGTCCTATTCTTACTCACCTATAAACACGTCAAACTGGAGTAAAATGCATGTAAATTTCAAATCTCATTTGCTTTCATATTTCTTCTTTTTTAAGAGCTTTTGAAAATAATAAAAATGTTTTAAATTTCTAATATGTAACCGATTAAATTATCGCTTTAATACTTGAGCGTAAAATCGAAACTAGAGAAGTTGCGAAGTCACAAAGTTGTAACAATATTGTCACTTGAACTTGAACTTCTCCTTCTGTCTAGATCACAGAGAATAATAACATCAAGAAACTTACAGATGTCAAAGCTAGTCTTTTGGATAATAATAAGCCTCAAAGACCTATACTACAGTTTAAACTTTTAAATTACAGAAATGCAAAGATGGCAATTACCGATTAACAACGGTACCCTTAAAAGCTTTGCCGAAGTGTCTTGGCATTTCTACGACAGGAAGACATATATTGGAATTATAAGAATTGACACTTTTAAACTAAAAAACGCAGTATTTCCACATTTTTGAATAGACAAAGCTTTCAAGGGCCCCTTTTTGCATCTGGCATTTCCATCTTTGCATTGAAGGTCACTTGAAATTACGCTTGCAGTCCCTTTAAGTTTGATTTAGTACATTACATTTCTTAGAAAAGGAGATCGAGGATAGTTTATTTTTTCATGCATTCTGAAATAGGACCTTGATTACATATTTTGTGTTGGCAAAATTGAGAAATTAAATAGATTAACTGTTGTTATTATTTCAAACCACCCTACAGGGACCTGGGTTCAGTGTGTGAATTGTATAAGACGTTGACATCTTTTTTGCTGACAGTGACAAACATGTTGATGATTACCTTTGCAACAGGAAAGCCCAATTATGGCCTAATTGTGACTTAACTCTTTCCTATAGAGATCATCCCATTGTAGAGATTAACCTGTACCAACTTTTTATGGTCCAACTCGATCTCGTGCAACCGTCAACGTTTACGGATTCGCAGAATCTTATTTTATTCATCAAATGGTTTTTAGCAACTGTAGTTGAACCTTTATCGTCAATTTTTAGATTTAAAAGTGTTAAATGTTGACCACTTGATCCATTGTTTCTGCAGCATATGTCTACAAATTATAAAGAATTATTGAAAACATTTCATTTAAAATAAAAAATTAAATCTTATGAATTCTTGATTTCACAAAGCTTTTAATGTACAAAGGACATTTCATTGTTTGCTAATTTTCTGTCTGTCTATCTATACTTGTCAATCTTTTTCAATTAGTCTGTCTGTCTATCTGTTTGTATCAGTCTTTTTCTATCAGTCTGTCTGACTACCTGTACTTGTCAGTATTTTTCTATTAGTCTGTCTGTCTATCTCTTTGTATCAGTCTTTTTCTGTCAGTCTGTCTGTCTAATGTCTATCTGTACCTGTCAGTTAGTTTATCTTACTGTCCGTATCTGTCTGTGTGTCAATTCTCATTAATATTCAGTCGTTCACCTACGCTTGATGCTTAAAACCCCTGGAAATCTGAGTGTTTATTCTAGTTCCGGCAGTTTCTTCATGTTTCTGTTGCTTCTTCCGAGTTCTATGACAGGAACCACACATTATATTTTCAACATTTTTTACGTTAATCCCTAGAAGAAATTATTAGTTGATTAGTTGATTAGTTGGCTAGTTGATTAGTTGATTAGTTGATTAGTTGGTTAGTTGATTAGTTGATTAGTTGATTAGTTGATTAGTTGATTAGGTGATTAGTTGATTAGTTGATTAGGTGATTAGGTGATTAGTTGACTAGTTCATTAGTTGGCTAGTTGATTAGGTGATTAGTTAATTAGATGATTAGTTGATTAGTTGGCTAGTTGATTAGTTGATTAGTTGATTAGTTGATTAGTTGATTAGTTGATTAGTTGATTAGTTGGTTAGTTGATTAGTTGATTAGTTGATTAGTTTAGTTGATTAGTTGATTAGTTGATTAGTTGATTAGTTGATTAGTTGATTAGTTGGCTAGTTGATTAGTTGATTAGTTGATTAGTTGATTAGGCTCCTCAAATCGGACACAAAGTTTCAAAGTAATCACATAAACAGATTTATTTCAAACCTACAAAAAATACAGATATAGTAAAATAAATTTTGGTGGAAAAAACAGTTTTTAATGTTTAATTAGATACCTTACTATTTGGGCGTGTCCAGGAAATTAAGGAGTGCTAATTCAGAGGATTTGATGGATTAGTTTAAAACATTTGGAAAATATTTCTGAAAATATAAACCCAGTTGTTTAAGTTGAATTGCTATGGATTGAAAAATTATTTGTAGATTTTATTATTCACGAGTTAAAACATTTCACTATTTGATGTTTTCCCTTTGTCGGAGTACAGAGGTCATGCCGGGGCATTTCTTTGGTTTGGACTTCTCTGATAAGAGGGGGTTGGTAAAGACGACATCACGTTGGGTTTGTTTAAAGGTAGATTTACGGGCAACAAGTGTACATTAGCATTTTACCAACCACAACTTTAAACTAAGACTAAATAAATTGCGTTATAGTCGAATAATGTACATGTGTAAGCTACACAAAAGTATAAGTGAGCTAGTAATGTAAACCCAAGGGTGAAGGAAGGGGCTAGGACACTTAAAAGTTGCCCAGTGGCCGAACTAAAAGAATTTTAATCGCGTTGCTGAACCTCAAAAAATCTGTTCCATTTGAGCGTCGGCTCACATCTCGAAACACTGAATATATTTAAAGTGGAAACAAACTAAAATTTTTTAATTTTCAAAAATTCTATGGCGGCCCTGACTTATTTTATTCTCAACTTTTTTAACTTTTCCCTCTGGAACCTGGAACCGTAGAAATTTATAACTCATACTGTGCTAAAAAAAGCAAATTTTCTTTATAACTCTTAATATCAAAGAGCTCTAAAAATTAGTTTTTTCTCTAATTGTCAAAATAATAGGTTAATCAATGATAGACTCATAATAATTTTTTTTTTTTTGCAGAGAAACCGCAAATCAAAATAAACAATTTTCAAAAACAAAAACAATGATATCTAATTTAAATTTGATCGGACACAGCTTTTAAGGGTACCGTTGTAAATCGGACATTGCCATTTCTGCTTGGGGAGTCACTTAAAATTATGCTTACAGTCCCTTTTAAGAATTGTGTGCAATTTTAACTCTTATTATTGAATAAAGAGTTTGACCTAAAGTTGGTTAGTGTGTTTACAAATAACTAAAGAGGAACGCTGAAGGATAATAATTATGGCGGGCACTAATTAGTGTTTAAAGTATATAATTAAATATTTAAAATGAAGTAACATGATGGGCCTGAAAAGACATAATTACGCAATTATATAACATCGTATAGACGAATAGGATGTCCAAAAGTATTGCAGATTATATAATAAAGAATTTCTGGGGGTTTTTTTTTACTTTTTGTTAAACATTTTCTTTGATACCTGATAATGAAGTTATCTGAACGTATACAAAATATCTATAAAAATAGAGAACATGTAAGATGTAAAGCTAAATTTATATTGCTTATCTAAGATTTTTGAGGTTTTGGCCTTTTAAAATGTGTTACTAAAATACAGTTCCAGTTCTATCAAATAATTGGTTCTAACATTTAAAACTGTATTCTCATATTCTTNGTTTACTTTAATTACAAATTAAAATATCGAACAATGATGTGATATTTCTAAGAAAAAAAAATAGACGGAGAGCAATTTTTTTGCAAAGTTAGAAGCAAGCATGCTGTTTTAAATCTTAAAATTTTTTAATCTTTGCAAAGGTCATTTGAATTTACACTTGCAGTCCCTTAAAAAAATAATGAAAATTTTATAGTCGTCCTTAATTTCCAGTGGTTTGTAGAACTTTGGAACTTATAGACCATCGTATTAACCATCTTTCAACCGGAGGCAGTAACTTTTAAACAAAATAAGTTAAACTCTTTGGCTTTAATTCCAATTAACGTAAACTTATGAATTTAACAGTTTAATTTTGTGAAGTGTTAATCTAAAAATATTTAACAATTAATATTCTATTGTTTATCAAAACTAGAAAACTTTTATTTCATTATGAATGGATTTAAATTAGTTCTGTTTATTTAAAAGTTTCCAGCGTGAAAGTTTAATCTCCTTGACAAAGGTTCTTTATCTGATTTAAAACTAATTTTAATCGCCCAACCCAACCAAAGAGAATTTATAAGTTTAGAGTAGAATTAACTCGAAAAAAGTGTAAAACCGCCATTTTTTAAATTGTCCATACTTCACACATTTGTGTTATTTCCCCTTTTGGACACTGGAACATCTTTTTATAGACATTTAAAAAAAAATTATTTCATTTTCCCTAAATTGATTCTCTGACAACCTGCCTGCTTTACTTTACAATCCCGAGTTCATTTCAGCTTAAACTTTATAAAAAGAAGAAATTGTAAAGGATATGTCAGGCTCAAAGGGACTGAACAAATTCATACAGAGGATTTATCTTATTTCCCTTCTATTCTAATCTCTGTTCTGTGAATTTTAATTGCCAAACCCAACCCTTCATTATAGATCCATTTTTAACGCCCACATTTCAGTTTCTGAACACTAATTAGTAATTAAACTCAGGAGTGACAACTTTCCGGATGAAAGCCTATTTATGATTTTTTGTTACATATTTCCAAGGTAATAAGCATAGATAAAATCTTCATCTATGGTAATAAGGCAAGGAAAGTTAATTGCTGTTGTGTTTTGTGTGCGTACATATTGAAACCAGTTCTCTTTGGTCGGAATTTGTAAACAAGAATAGTTTCCTATGACTAGAATATTTCATGGATTTTTTATGTGAAAGATGGATCTCATGTCAGGCTATGACATCCGTCTTGTGTTTACATTACCCCCCAGAGACCGTACACTGCAGTACAAAAGATGGTACACCTCTGAAATAATCTTCTTTGCACAACCTTTCATATTTCTGCTATGAAAGCTGAAGAGAATGTAATCGTTCTTTCACATGACTTTCCATTTGCAAAATTCCAGTTCCTATTCACAACAGAACCCTGAACAGATTTGTCTGATCAATGAATAGGATATTTTTAGAAACAAATCGTAAATTTTCAATAAAATTGTATTTGCGCATTTTGTGCATCAGCAAGAATAGAGAAATGATTTTAATTAAACACTTTTCAAGCTATTTAAACCAACGTTCTTCCCAATTAATCAGATAAACGAAAAAATGGTATCTTTGCTCTATTTAAAATACGGGTCACTTAAAAGTACAACAACGACAAATTTAAAATACCAGTTTCAACAATTTTCAACCAAAAAGGTTTATTTTTGTTTATAAAAAATGCCCCCCCACCCAACCCTTTTCTCACACTTTTACACTTTAGCTATAGGAACTTTGAATAATGCAATTCAATTTTAAAAAGTTTAAGGCATTTCTTTAAGCTCAATGGTTGGGAGAAACAAAATCAGTTGACCGTTGAGATAATAAATTAAACAAATTGAACGGATTTAGATTAGCTCAATACACTCAAAAGTTTCCAGCTCAGACGAATCCGGTAGTTTGTATATTTTGCAGCTTTGTAAGGAAATATCTAGATTTAACAAATCTAGAACTGCTCCTGGCTCCTAGCAGACACACGGTCACAAGTAGGGCTGAACAAGTTCTAACTTTTTCTAGTCGTTTATTTAACGGATAGTTACAAATAAAAAATTAAAATTTCAGTTAGCCATTAATTCTAAAAGAAAGAGCTTTTTCTTTTAAGTTACCGTAAGTTATCAATCTCAATTTTATTAATGGCGTTAACGGAAATTTTTTAACAATTGTTAGGGGCTCTAGCCGTTAATGGTACCGTTATTACAAATCAACGGCGTTATTGCGCCAAGCCCCAAAAAAATTCATTAAAGGTTAAGATAATCTTTAACCGAACAGCCATTAACGGTATATTACAGTATTAAAGGCGTTAACGGCAAAACATTTTTTGTAATGGTTAAAAAAATTAAAGAACACAGCCGTTAACGGTTTTTTACAGTATTAACGGCGTTAACAGAGGAAACAAATTTGTTAATGGTTAAAAAAATTCTAACGCCGCAGCCGTTAACAGTCTATGACAGTAATTACTGCGTTAACGGAGAAACAAATTTTGTTAAAGGTTTATAAACACAGAAACCTCCCTTTCTTTAACAGAACTTTGCCCAGCCCTACTCACAAGCAGCATTTTTGCCCTTTACAGGGAATGCAAGGATAATTTCAAGTGATCCGCCATGCAAAGATTACTACTGATTCACAAAGATACCCTTATCCCTATTCCTGCTGGGGGGGGGTCAATCCCTGTAGTTTTTTATAAATAATTCAAAAAGTATTGGTCTGAGGCTGTTAAAATTCTTTAAAAAAGTATAGTACTTTCAATGAAATTTGCACATTTTTAGTTTTTCTTAATTAAACTCCCTGTATATATTAAAACATTTAATATGGCATGGTCAAGGGATTTTCAAAAATGTATATTTTATCATTTTATTTAGATTTTAACTATATGACTGAATTTTGCAACGAAAAAATACAATTTTTGCAAATTTGCAATTTGTTTGCAGATTCTAAAAGTAGAGCATAAGAGGAAGAGCAATTTCCAGTCGAACGTACTAAAAAAGCGTCATAAGATGAGTCGTATATAGAGATGGGCACGTTCGACTTTTTTCATTTTGTTCGTTTATCATTCATAAACGATCCATATTTTGTTCGCTTTTTGCAATATTTCAAAAAACAATGATTTCGCGTTCGTTTTCAAAATTATCTTTAATTTTTCCGTTATTTAGTTTGTTTTCTCACAGAAACATTGCTCAGTAAAATCATTCGTTTACATAAATCGTTCAAAAACGGGTTAAAAAAAGCATGACAAAATTAACTGCACACAAATCTGTCCCAAAAAAGGGTTCATACTAGATGAAAAACGCAAAAATTTAGTTACAAGAAATCCCCCAACCAGCACCAGAAGAAGGAACAGTATCTTTATGTTTCAAGGTGTCACCCCTTCAATTAAGTCAATGTACTCGCTTCATGCACATTGGTGCTAGAGCGTAAGGAAACCCGTCGGTCGCAGGGTGCAATTTAAACTAAAATATGCTCAATCTGACATCAGCAGCAAAATATGAATAATTACTGAACAATTCAAACTAAATTCTAAAAGTTTCAAAATAAAACATTGCAGGAAATGTTTTGAGTTTACAATTATTTATTTTATTTGATAAAATATGACTGGTATTAAAATTGAAGTTAAATACATAGATAGGAGCAATGTATATATATATATATAATATAATGTATATATATAATATAATATAATATAATATAATATAATATAATATAATATAATATAATATAATATAATATACGATTGTTTAGAAAAATAGTTCGTTCTGTACAATCGCTGGTTCAGTAAAATCTTTTGTTTAATAAAACTGTTCTTTCAGTAAAAATTATAGTTTTTTATCATTTCTCTGAACAGTCGTTCTACCAATTGTTCGTTCGTTTTTGTTCACAAAAACCATGTCCATTTCTAACTGTAGATATCTAGGAGTGGTTCGATTAGTTTAAGTTTTCATTGGAATACTATTTTTAGTTTCCTCTTTATACATGCATATCTCTGATCTAGAGTCTATAGATCTACTCCTAGTTTTCAGAATCTTGCCCCCCCNCGGGCATTGCCATCTTTGCACGGAGGATCACTTTAAATTAGGCTTAAAATGGAGGATCACTTTAAATTAGGCTTAAAATCCCTTTAGAATAAGATTATTCTGACAGAAAAAAAAAAAAAAAATTATAATTTTTGTGGTAAACCACCTTACGATACCCCCCAAGAAGTTAGAACTAGGCTTCCTGGGCTTTATCTTAAATATTTATGAATTTGAAATATCTTGAAAATGCATCAAGGGGGGGAGGAGGAGGAGGGATCTAAGAACTTAATGGATTTCACAGAATTGAGTGGATAGTTCAAATCTATAATATGTATGTACAGGGGTAACCACAAAGAATGAGACTTCAGATCGGGCAAGGTTTATGAACATTATATTATTTTCTATTCAATTTTCTTGTTATTCTACCAGCGTTTGTTGAGATTATATCAAGATTTGTTGAGATTCGAATAACATTTTATGAGACTCTATCAATGTTTAATGAGACTCTTTTCGGTTAATTCTGTTCAGAAATAATGGGAAAATTATCAGAATTAAACATTTTTTCAGCTAGAAATAATTTGATGAAATAATAGGTTTTCAGGGTACGGTTGTAAATCGGACATGGATTGTGGGTTGAAACTATTACTTCAGTTCCTTTAGACAGTGCAGACTGTTTTATGTTACAAAAATACACTTTTGCATATTTGTAAATCTTCCTTGCAGACCTGTTACATCATGGTTTGATCAATATCAAACGATTGAAATATCAAAGCTTTAGAAAGATTTTTATGAAGATTTTTAAAGATATTTATCATCAAGAATTCAATTGGCAATATTTAAGAACAATAATATCCCATCGGTTTAAGCTTTTTTTGAAATTCCTCTTTCATTTAAAGGATTCCGTGTAGGGATGCTAACGTTTTCATATTTTTTAAAACGATCGTTTCGTTATGAAAACGACGACGAAAAACGATTGTTTTTAAAAAACGATCATTTTTTCAAAAGTTCGTTTTTTAAAAATGGTCATTTTTAAAACATAAAAATCGTCGTTTCGTTAACTATCGTTAATGACGACCTTTCGTTAACGATCGTTAAAGACGACCCTTCGTTAACGATCGTTAACGACGACCCTTCGTTAACGATAGTTAACGACGACCCTTCAATAACGATCATTAACGAAGAGAGGAAACCGACTTGAAGGGCATCTGTACTTATCATTGAGTAGTTTTAAAGAAAATATCAAGAAGTTTTAGCTCCCCCACAACTTTTTAACTTTATGTAAGACGGCATTCAATAAAGTTGCATATAACTTTTTTCAAAAACGATCGTTTTTCCAAAAACGACCGTTTCTATAAAGTTCGTCGTTTCGTTAACGATCGTTAACGACAAACCTTCGTTAACGATCATTAACGACAAACCTTCGTTAACGATCGTTAACATATTGTCAATAAAAAAAATTTTCTCCAAAACTATCGTTTTTTCAAAAGTGGTCGCTTTTAATAAAACAATCGTATAAAAAACGGTCACAAATAGTTTTTAAAAAAGCGTTCGTTTTCTGAAACGATCGTTATTCGTTTTCTAAAAGTTCAAAACAAGTGGGTCGTTTTTAAAAACGATTGTTTTTTTCCCAAAAACGAAACAATTTTTTTAAAACGATTGAAACAAAAAACGATCGTTTAACGATCGTTTTCAAAAACGATTAACAACCCTATCCGTGAGTAGTTCTCAATAATAAAAAATGGAGAGTTAACGTTTAAATCTTTTTTAAGTTTTGATTGAAACAAGTTGCGGTTACGATAATTATTTTCTAGAATTAATTCTTGTTCAAAACTTATCAATAATCAAATATCAGATTACTATATTTATCAGATTATACAATAGATAAATAAATAAACGTAAAATCGTAAATAAATATACGCAAAATCACCCAGAATTGTATGGACCGTGAACTCACACTTTTAGGGGTAAAACTTAAAAGTGTACTTCAATGACAAACGGGGTCGTTCGTTTAGTGCTATAATGGATTTCATGATTATAATATCACTTGTGCCTTTTCCAATAAAAAAATTAACCCCATTTCCCCTAGCTATGCTGTCTTGAAAAAAATCGTAAAATCCCCCCCCCCCC